>NC_069501.1:124426661-124534161 GCF_027579735.1 Bombina bombina
AAGAAAATGTTTCCCATATATGACACCATGCGGGACTCGTGGCAGACAGTCCCTAAGGTGGAGGGAGCTATTTCTACTATACCTATCGAAGACAGTTGTGCTTTCAAAGATCCTATGGATAAAAAATTAGAGGGTCTCCTGAAGAAAATTTTTGTTCATCAGGGTTTTTCTCTTCAACCTATTGCGTGCATTGTTCTTGTAACTACTGCAGCTGCTTTCTGGTTTGAGGCTCTAGAAGAGGCTCTTCAGATGGAGACTCCATTAGAGGAGATTATGGACAGAATCAAGGCCCTTACGTTGGCTAATTCTTTTATTACAGATGCCGCTTTTCAACTGGCTAAATTAGCGGCAAATAATTCAGGTTTTGCCATTTTAGCATGCAGGGCGTTATGGCTTAAGTCCTGGTCTGCTGATGTGTCATCCAAATCTAAACTTTTGAACATCCCTTTCAAAGGAAAGACTCTATTCGGGCCTGAACTGAAAGAGATTATTTCAGACATCACTGGAGGGAAAGGTCATGCCCTTCCTCAGGATAGATCAAATAAGATGAAGATCAAACAAAATCATTTTCGTTCCTTTCAGAACTTCAAGAGTGGTTTTGTTCTGGCTTCCGCTGCCTCTAAGACAGCATGAAGGGGTGGCCCCCGATCCGGGACCGGATCTAGTAGGGGGTAGACTCTCTCTCTTCGCTCAGGCTTGGGCAAGAGATGTTCACAATCCCTGGGCTTCAGAAATTGTGTCCCAGGGATATCTTGTGGAATTCAAAGACTCCCTTCCACGGGGGTGATTTCATATTTCTCGATTGTCTGTAAACCAGACAAGTGTAGAAGATCTGCTTACCATGGGGGTGATCCGCCCAGTCCCAAAAGAGGAACAGGGACTAGGGTTCTACTCAAACCTGTTTGTGGTTCCCAAAAAAGAGGGAACTTTCAGACCAATCTTGGATCCCAAAATTCTAAACAAGTTCCTCAGGGTTCCATCATTCAAGATGGAGACCATTCGTACTATTCTGCCTCTGATCCAGGATGGTCAATATATGACTACCGTGGACTTAAAGGATGTGTATCTACACATCCCTATTCACAGAAATCATCATTAGTTTCTCAGATTTGCCTTTCTAAACAGGCATTACTAGTTTGAGGATCTACCCTTCGGGTTAGCCACGGCTCCAAGAATTTTCACAAAGGTGCTAGGGTCCCTTCTGGCAGTTCTACGACCTCGGGGCATAGCAGTGGCGCCTTATCTAGACTACATCTTAATTTAGGCGTCGACTTTTCAGCTAGCCAAGTCTCACATGGATATTGTGTTAGGCTTTTCTGAGATCTCACGGGTGGAAGGTGAACATAAAGAAGAGTTCTCTCTTCCCTCTCACAAGAGTTTCCTTTCTGGGGACTCTGATAGATTCGGTAGAAATGAAAATATTTCTGATGGAAGTCAGAAAATCAAAACTCTTAACCACTTGCCGAACTCTTCATTCCGTTCCTCGGCCATCTGTGGCTCAGTGTATGGAGGTAATCGGACTCATGGTAGCGGCAATGGACATAGTTCCTTTTGCCCGCCTACACCTCAGACCACTGCAACTATGCATGCTCAAACAGTGGAATGGGGATTATGCAGATTTATCTCCTCAACTGCATCTGGACCAGGAGACCAGAGATTCTCTTCTCTGGTGGTTGTCTCAGGACCACCTGTCTCAGGGAATGTACTTCCACAGGCCAGAGTGGCTCATTGTAACAACAGATGCCAGCCTGCTAGGCTGGGGTGCAGTCTAGAACTCCCTGAAAGCACAGAGCTTATGGTCTTGGGAGGAATCTCTTCTTCCGATAAACATCCTAGAACTGAGAGCGATATTGAAGGTGCTTCAGGCGTGGTCTCAGCTTCCTGCAGCCAAATTCATCAGGTTTCAGTTGGACAACATCACGACTGTAGCTTATATCAATTATCAAGGAGGAACAAGGAGTTCTCTAGCGATGATGGAGGTAACCAAAATAATTCGATGGGCAGAGGATCACTCTTGCCATCTCTAAGCAATCCACATTCCAGGAGTAGAGAACTGGGAGGCGGATTTTCTAAGTCGTCAGACTTTTCATCCGGGGGAGTGGGAACTCCACCCGGAGGTATTTGCTCAGCTGATTCAGCTATGGGGCACACCAGAATTGGATCTGATGGCGTCGAGTCAGAATGCCAAACTTCCTCGTTACGGGTCCAGGTCCCGGGATCCCAAGGCGGTACTGATAGATGCTCTAGCAGTACCTTGGTCCTTCAATCTGGCCTACGTATTTCCATCAGCAGGAGAGAGCTTCGGTAATTCTGATAGCTCCTGCGTGGTCACACAGGACTTGGTATGCAGACCTAGTGGGCATGTCTTTGGTTCCACCGTGGATCCTGCCAATGAGGCGGGACCTTCTAATCCAAGGTCCGTTCTCACATCCAAATCTAGTTTCTCTGTATCTGACTGCTTGGAGATTGAACGCCTAGTTCTATCAAAGCGTGGGTTCTCTGAGTAGGTCATTGATACCCTGATTCAGGCTAGAAAGCCTGTCACCAGGAAGATCTATCATAAGATTTGGCGCAAATATCTTTATTGGTGTGAATCCAAAGGTTACTCATGGAGTAAGATTAGGATTTCTAGAATATTGTCTTTTCTCCAAGAGGGTTTGGAAAAGGGATTATCAGCTAGTTCTCTAAAGGACAAATATCTGCTTTGTCTATTCTACTACACAAACGTCTGGCAGATTTCCCAGACGTTCAAACTTTTAGTCAGGCTTTGGTCAGAACTAAGCCTGTATTTAAGCCAGCTGCTCCGCCTTGGAGCCTAAACTTAGTCCTTAGAGTTCTTCAAGGGGTTCCGTTTGAACCTATGCATTCCATAGATATTAAATTTCTATCTTGGAAAGTTTTGTTCTTAGTTACTATCTCTTCGGCTCGAAGAGTTTCTGAGCTATCTGCTTTACAGTGTGATTCCCCTTATCTGATTTTCCATTCAGATAAGGTGGTTTTGCGTACCAAACCTGGTTTTCTTCCTAAGGTTGTTTCTAATAAGAATATCAATCAAGAGATTGTTGTTCCTTCTCTGTGTCCTAATCCTTCATCAAAGAAGGAACGTCTGTTGCACAATCTTGATGTGGTTTGTGCTTTAAAGTTCTACTTACAAGCAACCAAAGATTTCCGTCAAGCATCTTCATTGTTTGTTGTTTATTCTGGTAAGCGGAGAGGCCAAAAGGCTACGGCTACCTCTCTTTCCTTTTGGCTGAAAAGCATCATCCATTTGGCCTATGAGACTGCTGGACAGCAGCTTCTTGAAAGAATTACTGCTCATTCTACTAGAGCTGTGGCTTCCACATGGGCTTTTAAAAATGAGGCTTCTGTTGAACAGATTTGTAAGGCGGCGACTTGGTCTTCGCTTCATACTTTTTCCAAATTTTCCAAATTTGATACTTTTGCTTCTTCGGAGGCTATTTTTGGGAGAAAGGTTCTACAAGCAGTGGTGCCTTCCGTTTAAGGTCCCTGTCTTGTCCCTCCCTTCATCCGTGTCCTAAAGCTTTGGTATTTATATCCCACAAGTGAGGATGAATCCGTGGACTCGATACATCTTACAAGAGAAAACATAATTTATGCTAACCTGATAAATTTATTTCTCTTGGGATGTATCAAGTCCACGGCCCGCCCTGTTTATTACGACAGGCATATATTTTATTTTTTAAACTTTCAGTCACCACTGCACCCTATAGTTTCTCCTTTTTCTTCCTAGCCTTCGGTCGAATGACTGGGGGGGGGCTATATAGACAGGTCTGCTGTGGGTGCTTTCTCTGCCACTTCCTGTAGGGAAGGAGAATATCCCACAAGTAAGGATGAATCCGTGGACTCGATACATCACAAGAGAAATACATTTTATCAGGTAAGCATAAATTATGTTTTTTAAATAGGATTAATTTAGTTAATGATAGTAATTTTATTTAGATTTATTAAAATTATATTACTGTTAGGGGGGTTAGAGTTAGAGTTAGATTTAGGGGTTAATACATTTAATATAGTTGCGGTGACGTTGTGGGCGGCAGATTAGGGGTTAATAAATGTAGTTAAGTGACGGCGATGTTAGGGACAGCAGATTAGGGGTTAATAAAATTTAACTAGTGTTTGCGATGCGGGAGTACGGCGGTTTAGGGGTTAATATATTTATTATAGTGGCGCCGATCTCCAGTTCAGCAGATTAGGGGTTAAAAAATTTATTATAGTGTTTGCCATGTGGGGGGGCCCTCGGTTTAGGGGTTAATAGGTAGTTTATGGATGTTATTGTACTTTTTAGCACTTTAGTTAAGAGTTTTATGTTACGGCGTTAGCACATAAAACTCTTAACTACTGACTTTTAAATGCGGTACCAGGCTTGACAGGAGAGGCTGTACCGCTCACTTTTGGTCAGACTAGTAATACCGGTGTTATGCAAATCCCGTTGAAAATATAGGATACGCAATTGACGTAAATGGATTTGCTAACACAAAACTCGTAATCTAGCCATTTATTTGTTAGCTATAAATGTCCCTTTAAATATTTCAGACTATTGACATTACATTTTTTAATCACTTTATAATAAATTGGAAAAAGCACATTGAAAGCTAATGTCTACGAAGAGCAGATTCTATAAATTATCTGAAGCTGAAAGTAATATAGAAAAAAACTTGCAATTTTACTGAAAGCAGCCAACTCATAACAATGATAAATTAGAAGAAGAAAATTAAGAATCCATTTTTTAATAAAGAGAAAATAATTTAAAGAATACCTTTACTAATGACTGTGAATTAATGTATAGTTAATCTGCGGCATTTAATTCTGTTTTTGAATATAGAAAGGGGAGTGCTGCTGCAGTATGCTTCCGCCGGGTAGAAGGAAGAGGGGTAGAGCAGACCAACTCATGAAAAAAGGGTAGTGTGGAGCCAACCAAAAAAAAAGCGGCGGACTACCGCAAAAGCAAGTAAGAGAAAAACGGATGGCTACTGAGCAACAGTAAAAGGTATATTATTCCAATTAAAAAATACACATATTAGTGAACAAAGTCACAACAAACAAAGGAAGGGAACAGCGATCTTACATGTTTCACGCACACTTGCGCTTAATCATCTATGATTAAGTGCAAGTGTGCATGAAACATGTAAGATCGCTGTTCCCTTCCTTTGTTTGTTGTGACTTTGTTCACTAATATGTGTATTTTTTTATTGGAATAAATATACCTTTTTACTGTTGCTCAGTAGCCATCCGTTTTCTCTTATCTGTTTTGGAATACTTTACATTTCTACTTGTGGAACTTCTTGCCTAAGAAGGTAGTGACTGCCAATACCTTAGATACATTTAAAAAACCTTTCTGGTTAAGAACAGAATTTAAAGGTATGATTTCTTACATTAAATAGGTAGGCTTTCTAGCTGTATTAATGTAAATTTAATTATCACCTTATTTACTGTAAATCAGGTGGGGTCTGTATAGGTTGGAGTTGATAGTCTTCTATTATTGCTACTATGTTACTGTCCTGGCCTAGAACGTTTCTTCATATATTTCTTACTCTAAAGCAAGTAGATTATATGACAGATACAGGAACTGTGACATTCCAAAAGTCTCCTGTTTAAGTACTACTTTAAAGCAGTAAGGGCCAACTTCCTAACACATATAGGCCGCAGATCAATATTTTAGAAGACTTAAAGGGACACTAAACCCAAATTTTTCTTTAGTGATTTAGATAGAGCATGCAATTTTAAGCAACTTTCTAATTTACTCCTATTATCAAATTTTCTTCATTCTCTTGGTATGTTTATTTGAAAAGCAAGAATGTGAGTTTAGATGCCGACCCATTTTTGGTGAACAACCTGGGTTGTACTTTCTGATTGGACAGCACCAATAAACAAGTGCTGTCCATTGGTCTGAACCAAAAATGATCTGGCTCCTTAGCTTAAATACATTCTTTTTCAAATAAAGATAGCAAAAGAACTAGGAAAAATTTATAATAGAAGTAAATTAGAAAGTTGCTTAAAACTGCATGCTCTATCTAAATCATGAAAGAAAAAATTTAGGTTCAGTATCCCTTTAAAGGCCACATATTCAATTATGTATATTAAAACACACAAAGGGGTAAATGTATTATTGTGCGGACGGAGATGATATGATGTAGTGTATCATGTCCGCCACACATCGATAAATGCCGACAGCATACACTGTCGGCATTTACTATTGCACCAGCAGTTCTTGTGAAATGCTGGTGCAATACCTCCCCCTGCAGATTTGCAGCGCTAGCAGGGGTGTCACATCAAACCCGATCGTATTCGATCGGACTGATTGCTGTCTGCCACCTCAGACGGACTAGTTAAGGAGCAGCGGTCTTAGGAACTGCAGCAGAGTGGGTCGGAAGCAGCATCCGCTGCTTCATAAATCGACCCCAAATACTATTGTCTAATGCCACAAGGCCAGATTTAGGTATTGTTGCAGAGCACCCTCTATCTGCAGTTCCCTCAACCAACCAGTCCCCAAAGCACATATTTTTAGTTCCCTTTTTTGCTAGGACTACAAAATCTATGACAAACATTTCCTAGTGCCGCAAAAACGTATGACGAGGACTTATAGTGGGCTCTTGGCCTCCAGTTAGCCATCCAGATGGTCAACCCTGCTCTAAAGGGAAAAAGGAAGTAAGGAGGAATTGTGGATTGTGTTGTTACAAACATTGTTGTGGGTGGGGGCGAGTGTGTCATTGGCAGTGTTAGACAGATTTGGGTTGTGGCATGAGTAGAGCCAGGCAGTTCCTGGAAATTGGGACATTTGACCTGACTGTAGAATCTACACGAGGGAAGCAAGCCTCCTAACTCATCACTATCTTGCAATATCTGGGACAATTGGGAGGTATGCGAATGAAGGTTGTAAAATATTGCTTTCTCATGAGTTCAAACCCTTTTAGTTCCATAGTATAACCTCTGGTTCTTTAAAAAAGCTCTTTTTTAAGAACACTATGGTGATCTATCTTTTTAAACCAAATTACACCGTAGAGATGGACAAGTAAGAATGAATAGTACATGCAGGTGGTTTATGCCTATTCATAATGAGCTTGTTACAAACACTTTCACATTTTTGCAGTACTCTTTAATTATTATACGTGTATAACAAAAAGGTATTACACTAATTTGTTTTAATTTAATTTTGTAAAGGAAAACATCAAGAGAGTTGATTAGTTAATTTAAAAATAAATACACAGAAACATACGGCTAGATTAAGAGTTTTGTCGGTAACGACCCGCGTATCTAACGCTGGCTTTTTTCTGGCCGCACCTTTTAAATAACTCTGGTATTGAGAGTCCACAGAATGGCTGCGTTAGGCTCCAAAAAAGGAGCGTAGAGCATATTTAACGCAACTGCAACTCTCGATACCAGAGTTGCTTACGGACGCGGCCAGCCTCAAAAACGTGCTTGTGCACGATTCCCCCCATAGGAAACAATGGGGCTGTTTGAGCTGAAAAAAAACCTAACACCTGCAAAAAAGCCGCGTTCAGCTCCTAACGCAGCCCCATTGTTTCCTATGGGGAAACACTTCCTACGTCTGCACCTAACACTCTAACATGTACCCCGAGTCTAAACACCCCTAGCCTTACACTTATTAACCCCTAATCTGCCGCCCCTGCTATCGCTGACCCCTGCATATTATTATTAACCCCTAATCTGCCGCTCCGTAAACCGTTGCTACTTACATTATCCCTATGTACCCCTAATCTGCTGCCCCTAACACCGCCGACCCCTATATTATATTTATTAACCCCTAATCTGCCGCCTACAACGTCGCCTCCACCTGCCTACACTTATTAACCCCTAATCTGCCAACCGGACCGCACCGCTATTATAATAAAGTTATTAACCCCTAATCCGCCTCACTAACACTATAATAAATAGTATTAACCCCTAATCTGCCCTCCCTAACATCGCCGACACCTAACTTCAATTATTAACCCCTAATCTGCCGACTGGAGCACACCGCTATTCTAATAAATGTATTAACCCCTAAAGCTAAGTCTAACCCTAACACTAACACCTCCCTAAGTTAAATATAATTTTAATCTAACGAAATTAATTAACTCTTATTAAATAAATTATTCCTATTTAAAGCTAAATACTTACCTGTAAAATAAATCCTAACATAGCTACAATATAAATTATAATTATATTATAGCTATTTTAGGATTAATATTTATTTTACAGGTAACTTTGTATTTATTTTAACCATGTACAATAGCTATTAAATAGTTAAGAACTATTTAATAGCTAAAATAGTTAAAATAGGGTTAAAAAGGGTCTAACGCTCACTTTTCAGCCGCGACTTTTCCATACCGCAGATCCCCTTACGTCAATTGCGTATCCTATCTTTTCAATGGGATCTTTCTAACTCCGGTATTAGAGTCGTGTCTGAAGTGAGCGTTAGAATTCTAACGACAAAACTCCAGCTGCAGAAAAAAGTCAGTAGTTAAGAGCTTTCTGGGCTAACGCCGGTTTATAAAGCTCTCAACTACTGTGCTCTAAAGTACACTAACACCCATAAACTATCTATGTACCCCTAAACCGAGGTCCCCCCACATCGCCGACACTCAATTAAATTTTTTTAACCCCTAATCTGCCGACCGCCACCTACGTTATACTTATGTACCCCTAATCTGCTGCCCCTAACACCGCCGACCCCTATATTATATTTATTAACCCCTATTAATCATCCAATCAGATTGAGCTCGCATTCTATTGGCTGTTCCGATCAGCCAATAGAATGCGAGCTCAATCTGATTGGCTGATTGGATCAGCCAGTCGGATTTAACTTGATTCTGATTGGCTGATTCCATCAGCCAATCAGAATATTCCTACCTTAATTCCGATTGGCTGATAGAATCCTATCAGCCAATCGGAATTCGAGGGACGCCATCTTGGATGACGTCATTTAAAGGAACCGTCATTCGTCGTTCAGTCGTCGGCCAGGATGGATGTTCCGCGTCGGAGGTCTTCAGGATGCTGCCGCTCCGCTCCGGATGGATGACGATAGAAGATGCCTCTTGGATGAAGACTTCAATCGGATGGAATTTGGCTCGGCTGGGTGAAGACGACTCAAGGTAAGGAGATCTTCAGGGGCTTAGTGTTAGGTTTATTTAAGGGGGGTTTGGGTTAGATTAGGGGTATGTGGGTGGTGGGTTGTAATGTTGGGGGGGTATTGTATGGTTTTTTTTACAGGCAAAAGAGCTGAACAGGGCTGGTAAGGTAAAAGAGCTTTGAACTTTAGTAATTTAGAATAGGGTAGGGCATTTTTTTATTTTGGGGGGCTTTGTTATTTTATTAGGGGCTTAGAGTAGGTGTAATTAGTTAAAATTGTTGTAATATATTTCTAATGTTTGTAAATATTTTTTAATTCTTTGTAACTTAGTTCTTTTTTATTTTTTGTACTTTAGTTAGTTTATTTCATTGTATTTATTTGTTGGAATTGTATTTAATTTATTTATTGATAGTGTAGTGTTAGGTTTAATTGTAGATAATTATAGGTATTTTATTTAATTAATTTATTGATAGTGTAGGGTTAGGTTTAATTGTAACTTAGGTTAGGATTTATTTTACAGGTAAATTTGTAATTATTTTAACTATTTTAGCTATTAAATAGTTCTTAACTATTTAATAGCTATTGTACCTGGTTAAAATAAATACAAAGTTACCTGTAAAATAAATATAAATCCTAAAATAGCTATAATATAATTATAATTTATATTGTAGCTATATTAGGATTTATTTTACAGGTAAGTATTTAGCTTTAAATAGGAATAATTTATTTAATAAGAGTTAATTAATTTCGTTAGATTAAAATTATATTTAACTTAAGGGGGTGTTAGTGTTAGGGTTAGACTTAGCTTTAGGGGTTAATACATTTATTAGAATAGTGGTGAGCTCCAGTTGGCAGATTAGGGGTTAATAATTGAAGTTAGGTGTCGGTGATGTTAGGGCAGATTAGTGGTTAATACTATTTATTATAGGGTTAGTGAGGCGGATTAGGGGTTAATAACTTTATTATAGTAGCGGTGCGGTCCGCTCGGCAGATTAGGGGTTAATAAGTGGAGGCGACATTGAGGGGGGCAGATTAGGGGTTAATAAATATAATATAGGGGTCGGCGGTGTTATAGGCAGCAGATTAGGGGTACATAGCTATAATGTAGGTGGCGGCTCTTTGCGGTCGGCAGATTAGGGGTTAATTATTGTAGGTAGCTGGCTGCGATGTTGTGGGGGGCAGGTTAGGGGTTAATAAATATAATATAGGGGTCGGCGGTGTTAGGGGCAGCAGATTAGGGGTACATAAGTATAACGTAGGTGGCGGTCGGCAGATTAGGGGTTAAAAAAATTTAATCGAGTGTCGGCGATGTGGGGGGACCTCGGTTTAGGGGTACATAGGTAGTTTATGGGTGTTAGTGTACTTTAGAGCACAGTAGTTGAGAGCTTTATAAACCGGCGTTAGCCCAGAAAGCTCTTAACTACTGACTTTTTTCTGCAGCTGGAGTTTTGTCGTTAGAATTCTAACGCTCACTTCAGACAAGACTCTAAATACCGGAGTTAGAAAGATCCCATTGAAAAGATAGGATACGCAATTGACGTAAGGGGATCTGCGGTATGGAAAAGTCGCGGCTGAAAAGTGAGCGTTAGACCCTTTTTTGAATGACTCCAAATACCGGCGGTAGCCTAAAACCAGCGTTAGGAGCCTCTAACGCTGGTTTTCACGGCTACCGCCAAACTCCAAATCTAGGCCATAGATTTTAATAACAGATAAGAATCAAAAGGCCCATATAGTCTTTCCATAAGTGAAAGGTTTATTATGCATATCCCAAACATTCTTAAACTCTCTTAAATCTTCCTTAACACCTCTACTGGAAGTCTATTCCAGGAATCAATTTTTTTTTTTATTTAAAAGTGCAAATTACTCCTGAACCTACACTACTCAGGAAAATTTCTAGATTATAAAATGTGTGGACTTGAAATGTGTGCAGGGGTATGAGTAGGGATCTAATCTTCTACATACTACCTTTCCCATCCTTTTTTTATTTTTAAATTGCCTTCTTCCTCCTACACACATTTCTTTGTTTTGTGAAGATCATTGGACAAAAAAGGAACGAACTTGCAAAATTCAGGGCTCACAAGTATTCATGCGTCTTTAGCTCTGTATGCCTACAGTGTTTGCAACTAGGCATGTGCATATGTTCCTTTCGGCACTAAACAAATGCTGGAGATGATGGGCGCAAGCCGCATTCGACTCCAAAAATTGCTATAGCAGCTTGTGGATGCTTTTTCAGCATTCGTTTAGTGCCAAAAGGCACAAATGCATATGGCTATTTGCAACAGTGTCTGTGACTGGAAGAATGGCTACCATAAAGTGCTCAAGACACCTACACACCTCTGAGCTTTACTATGTATGATATACAGTATATATCATACTTTTTGAATCATGAATGTTTAATTGAGTGTTCAAGTCTTTTGAACCTTCAAATCAACATTTAATTTTTCATCTTGTTAAATATATCATAATCAAATATGTGACATTTATTAGGATAGATTGTGATGATGTAGACTTGTAATAAAAATAAATGTAATAAACCAGGCTTTTTTTTAGTAATACCTGAATTGATGGACATAAAGATAATATTATGCATAAAAGGTCACTTTTATTAAAGGGACAGTATAGACTCATTTTCATATAACTGCATGTAATAGACACTACTATAAAGAATAAGATGCACAGATACTGATATAAAAATCCAGTATAAAACTATTTAAAAACATAATTAGAAGCTCTCAGTTTAACTCTGTTGAAAGGGTAGCTGGAAAGCCCACTGCAAGTGTGAAATAAGGCACTCCCCCTTTTTTTTGCATATGAAAAGACCCTTTACACAAATAGGAGCAAGCTGGAGTAGGTAGCTGACGGTATTCTCATAAAACTTTGGGGCTTGGTTAGGAGTCTGAAAATCAGACCAATGTTATTTAAAAATAAGCAAAACTAGACATTTAAAGAAAAAAAAACTTTATGGGCTATATAAATAGATAATCTACAAAACATTTATGCAAAGAAAAAATGAGTGTATAATGTCCCTTTAACTTTTGATGTCCTTCTGGTCTTGTTGCAAGAAAATTATCTAAAAAATGCATTTGTGGTACTTAACTTGGTAATAGAGAGTGATAAATATGCGGTGGGTACTTTTAATTAATAAAAAAAAAATCTATACCAAGAGATGTATCAATAATATAAGTCAAATCAAACTAATAAAGTTTTATCTTTAGTTGGTTTTGTCTCTAAAATCCTTTATTAGATACATTTAACTCAACTTGCTTGTTTGCATACTTAACTTTTACTGAATTATGTATCTTTTCATCTTTTTATATTGTACAGGACAACAACAGAGATGTTAAACTTTCAGTAAAAAGATTATACATTATACTGGTTTCTTAGTCTTTTTATATCATGTTTGATATGCAAAATGGTAGCTGTCATTTCTAGCACAATAAGTCATGCCTTCAAAGCTTATCCTCAGGGGTGGGAGTATCGGTGGGTTTTATATCATCATTGAGTTATCAAAGAGTTGTGTTCATTTTAAATGAAAGAAACTATAATACTATAAAGCACATAGTTACATCAAACATTTAAAATGGACTTTTATGAAGAGATTATAATATTTATTGTGCTGTTGTTAGGAAAGATGTAACTTAAAGGGACAGTAAAGTCAAAATTAAACTTTCACAATTCTGATAGAGCATGCAATTCCAATTTACTTTTATCATTAAATTCACTTTGTTCTTTTGGTATTCTTTGTTGAAAGCTAAGCCTTGGTAGGACGATAGGCTGATTTCTAAGCCATTGAAGGCATCTCTTACATTTTACATTTTTTTTCACAGTTAGACAGTGCTAGTTCAAATGTGCCATATAGATAACATTGTGCTCACTCCTGTGGAGTTATGCAGGAGTCAGCACTGATTGGCTAAAATGCAAGTTTGTAAATAGTACTGAGATAGAGGCACAGTATGCAGAGGCCTAGCTACAAGGTAATAACAGATCTAAAAAGTGTATTAATATAACAGTGTTGGTTATGCAAAACTGGGGAGTGGGTAATAAAAGGATTATCTATATTTTTTCAAAATAACATTTTCAAGTAGACTGTCCATTTAAGTAGAAGCTTTCAAGTAGAAAGTTGTGTGAGCCTGGCAGATTCAAGACAATATTTCAACTACTCTTTCACAGATAATGATATCAAAAAGGCAAAGGGGACAAAAAGCTGAAAATGTAAATGCACTTGAATTCATTTTTGCAATACACATTTATAAGCATACAATGCTAACAGTAAAAGTTATGTCTGCTCCAGTAATAGCTTTTACTGTACACAGAGAATATTTACATATGTCTCATGCTTGGGCATCCAAACTAAGTATGTGTCATCAGGGATGGGTGCACTCCACTGCCAGCTTTCTGAACAGGTAGAGTGTTTAAATACAAGTGCATGGGCAATATGTACATATGCTTTGTGCACAGTACAAGCTATCACTAAGGGGCTGATGATCTCCACTCTAGCGAGATGATCTAATATGTCTCTGCAGTACTGCCAGGTCCCTCAAAGACTTTTAAAAAGGCAATTTTTTTCTTGAGAGTTGTTTATCTCTCTATGCAGAGTTCTGGATGTGACGAGAGGTACTTACATTGCAAAATAATGCTCATAAAAGCCCCCAAAGATTTGGCTAGTATCCTTTGTGGAAAAACATACCCAGTTAGGCTCTGGAGAAATTCACTACTGAGAGCTAGCTGAGGATTGGTGGCTACATACATATGCTTCCTGTCATTGGTCCATCAGAAGTGTTCAGTCAACTCCCAGTAGTGAATTGATAAAAAAAAATGGTTACATATGTTTTCTAAATGATTGTTATTGGACCTATAGTTATACTCAAGTAGTAGGGCAACAATATAATGCTCTAACATTTAAAAACATTTTCTTTTCCCATGTGTCCCTTTAATTTACTGTTTAAACTGTGCAAAATAGTCTTTGGGCGTTTTAGAAGAAACCCTATAGTTGTAACTTGCAGATGCCTGTCCTGTAAGATAAAGCATATAAAATATTTCTATTTCATATTAAACCTATATATTTAAATATTTTTTCTTATGCCTAAAGCCATTTTTTTGCAAGCAAATTTTAAAGTTCCCATATTTATTTTTAATTTCCTTTTGCAATAAGAATGTTTAATTTACATTATTTCTCTAATTTTTATCAATAAAACTTTGGAAATTATAAAGACAGCTCAGTTGAATAGCTACTATATTCCTGATTTCCATAATTCTCAAAAATAGAACAGAGCTACATTTTTTTTTCTCAACTGCATACAAGTGCAATAGTAGCTGTAAGAATGAACAATTTGTAATCAGTGCTCACATCTGCATTGGTTTTATGAAAAACATTGCTACAAGAATAAAAGAAATTGGATTCAATGCTTGGTTGCCCTAGTGGAGATCAGATGCAGAAAAAGAGAATATCAATTTATTTAACTGTCAGGATTTGTAGATAACCCATGTCTCCACTTGTATAAGGGGGGAATAAAGCCATGTCTTTGTGGGAGGTATCATTTTCTTTTCTTGGCAGTTTTAATCAGTCTGGAGAACAAAGAACATTTGTATGTTTTAAGGACATTTGAAAAACATGAACACAGAGTTTATATTGAGTTGTAATTATTTTATAATGTCTATAATCTAGTTAAAACTATTTGTACAGTGTTTATTTTATTTAGTGTTTAGTGCAAGCTATAGCTTGAGACTTGCTCACGTAAAGTCAGAAAAAAACTAGAACAAAAATGTATATACACTATAAATACCAGTTAAATATTAAAGGGACACAAACAGGGGCAAACTGGGCCAATGGACTCCCAGGTTGACATTGGTGAGCTAGGATGTGTGTCAGCTTGTGCAAGATCTAGACAGGGAAGGTCACTCAGCACAGCAACATACCTCCCAACCTTCCTGAATCCTGCAGGATTGTCATGGATTGGAAGGTACAGGTATATCCCACTGTCATGCCCCAAGCACCTCAGTGTCCCAATTTAAGGGACTGGCCAAGCCCCCTCCAGACACGCCCACTGACATGCCTATGGATTTCCCAGACATGTCAGCAGACCAACCATATCCCTCAGTCCACACATAACCCTGCCCCCCATTGCACAGTCCCACCCACAACTTACCTGTGGGACACTGCCCAGAAGCTTTTAACTTCCAACATCCAAGAAATCACCCTGCAGAAGTTGAGAGGTATATGAAGTAGTAAACATCTTGCATACTGGCAGCTCCTGCTGTGTGTGAGTGACCAGCCACACAGGGAGGTAGGTGGTCCTGTGCACTGTGCAGTGCATCCTCCTTCTTGAACTTTATCCCATATTCTGAGATCTTATAAATTCAGTTCTGAGCTTACAGATATTAAAGATCAAGAAATATGTTATGCGTCCCCAGCTTCTCTGTGAGCAGTGGGAAAGGCACAAAAAGAAGAGATAGACTAAAAGAAAAGCAAGGGAAACAAATAATAAAAAAATGACATATTGAGTTCATATTCTTTTAAAGCTACATACTCTGTGAGTCCTAATTGTTTTCCAGTACCAGAAATCACTTCTGATTGGGAAATTAGTTTACTGTGTTTTATAAGAGAAATTACCTTTTGGTCTGTCCTCAGTACAAATGATCTTTTTTTTTAGTTGTAAAGGTACTGTATCATCCTGTCAGAAAAAATGATAAATATATGTAACAAAATATAGCACCTTTTGGTAGCCGTGCACTGGAGTACAGTTTCTTCTGCCATCGTAAAACAGCGTAGTTTTACCTAAATTAAGTAGTTCATGACTTATTTACCGAAAATCACATGACATTGAAAATACTGTGAGCAGAAAGTTCACAAATGTATATATATAGTTAGTAAACTCTTTTATTTGACAATTATTTTCATTTTATTATATCTCTAGACTCATAAATATGCACTTATATGATATTTAACTTTTCCTCAGATATCCTCAAGAACCCATTAGAATTGGTAGAAATGTGTTTTCCAGTGGGTTTTTTATTTTATAATTTGCATACACAAAGTATGCAAATATACTTTGTTAACTTAAAGGGACTCTAAAGCCAAAATATAACTTTCGTGATTCGTAAAGAAAATTGAATTAAAAAACAAAACAAAAAAAACCTTTACAATATACTTCTGTTGTCAAATTTGCTTCATTCTCTTGATATCCTTTGTTGCAGGGTAAACCTAGGTAGGCTTGTTAGCGCTTAGTAGAGTGAACATGTCTATCACTTTATGGTAGCAGTGTTTGCAAGAATGTGTGAAATTTCCACAAACATTGTTTCAAACACTACATCCATAGGGGCCTTTACCACTTTAAGGTAGCAGTGTTTGCAACAATGTGTGACATTTCTACAAACATTGTTGCAAACACTACATCCATAGGGGCTGATTTATCATCGGTCTGTCCGACATGATCTGCTCAGCGGATCATGTCTGACAGACATCGATGAATGCCGACAAGCAGTTCTTGTGAACTGCTTGTGCAATGCCGCCCCCTGCAGATTCACGGCCAATCGGCCGCTAGCAGGGGGTGTCAATCAGCCCGATCATATAGGATCGGGCAGATTGATATCCACAGCCTCAGAGCAGGTGGACCAGTTATGGAGCAGCGGAAACAGGGGCACCAAGCTCTATTCGGAGCTTGATAATTCGGCCCCATGGAGTGATAAGAGCACATGCTTGCTTCTGAGCTCTACTGACAAGAAGAAGAGACAAGAGAGGCGCCAACCATAAAACAGTATCGTAGGGGCAAAAGACCAGGATACCCAACGTTACCCCGCCCCCGTTCAGGATATACTCACAAGTGAAGCGGCACACGTACTGTGCCTATTGAAGCAGATCGGGACTATTCAGGGTCGCCCGCCAGACACACCCAGGAGCCGGTGCACGTGGTTTTCAGGACTCCAATCACAGACCACTTCACCTGTTGGACCCGGATCACCCGTAGCTCACTGAAGGTTGATAAAACTGGTCTCAAGCAAGGGAGACGCTATTAATACGGCATGAATAGAATTTGCACAATGGCAATGGAAACACAGGCGGCAAGGTATCTCAAATATAAAAAGGTTTATTTGTTAAAAACAATCACAGCCCTCTTAGATTACTCTCTCTCTCTCTCACTCACACATGCTGTATTTCCATTTTATAATTTAGTTAAAATTTGGAATAAAACCTTGTTCATCATTGTAGTTACTTAAAAATGTCAGATTATGTCTAATGTTTATTGTCCATATTTTTTTGGTTGTTTATGTTTATTCAATATTATAGACTGTTCAGTCAAATCCATTTTTAATATACTGAATGATTTTCAAGTTGTTTTTTATATATTTTGCTAGGCAAATAATAGTCATATTCACACAACTACTAACTAGATGTCATGTGTTACCAGTATAGTAAAAAAAAAGTACAAAGCAGATAAAAAAATGAAAACCATTTCTAACTATAAACATATCCGAATATTATTGTATGATCCAATTACTGCTCACCTGCCGGTTTATAACACTAAGCAGACTATGCAATACTAATGTGAGCAAATACTAATTCAATTGTACAATATAATTTAATAAAGTGTTCTTCCAAGGTCGAATGCAATTGAATGAAGAAAATGACCCTTACGATGTTTGTATTGTGTTATTCATTTATTTTACTAATTAGATTCCTAATAAAAAGAGAATAGTTTCTGATATATTTTTAAAAGATTTCGACAAAATGGTAATAACATTTTAAAATAACATTTGCTTTCATAATGCTGCTGTAAATCTCTTCAGCTAAGGTTGCCAATACCAGTTAAGTGGTCCAATTCTCTAAAACTCGCCAGCATGGTGAGAAATTATCAACATTTTTACTGAGCATTATATTGTAAAGTGAGTTTCTCTCCTTAAAGGAACTTTAAACACTAAATAAATTATTATTCCCCGCCTCCCTCTAGTAATGGGTGCCGCCTTGTTGAAATCTCTTTAACTACATTCCAGTGCTGACCTACACCTCTCCTTCAGATACCAGAAGTGCAACCTAGGTTCCATAATGGCAGCACCCATGATTAAAGGGAGGTGCAAGAAATGTATTTAGTGTTCCTTAAAGGACCAGTTAATACAGATCTGCATAATCAACAAATGCATGACAACAAGACATAGAAATAGCATTTAGTCTGAACTGAAAAGATTAGTAGAATTTTTTTCTGACAGATTTCAAAGTTATGTCGATTTCCACTCCCACTGCACCATGTGACAGCAGTCAGCCAATCACAAATGCATATACGTATATTCTGTGCATTCTTGCACATGCTCAGTAGGAGCTGGTGAGTCATAAAGTGTAAATATAAGAAGATTGTGCACATTTTCTTAATGGAAGTAAATTTGAAAGTTGTTTAAAATTGCATGCTCTATATGAATCATGAAAGTTTAATTTGACTTGAGTGTCCTTTTAATACAAATAATATTAAATAAAAATGCTTGTTAATAAGATACACAATTCATAACAAGGCAAAAAATGCCTTAAAAACCATCTTTGAGGGACCTCGTAATATTGGTGTGGCATTTTATACCATATGCGCTCTGCACAATTGAGTCATGTAATTGAGGTTGGTTATGCAACACTAACCTAGAGATTAGTAAACAGAGATCTTTTTCCAAAAACATTCTAGAAATATAGAGGTTGATCTATTGTTTGATAATTAATTAATTACTGCTACGTTAAAGGCTGCAGATCAGCTATTTTATTATGTTGACACAATCACAATCAGTCATTTCCAATGTTTATTGGCATAATTTATTTTCTTTATCATTTTGTCAAAAATGGCCAGTTCGGTTTTAATGATCACAACCTAAATTCTAGATACTTAAAGGGACATGAAACACAAAACTTTTCTTTCATGATTAATATAGAGCATACAATTTTAAATAACTTTTTATTTTACTTCTATTATCAAATTTGATTAATTCTCAACGGTGGAGCACAACAGATTAAATGCACACATGACCAATAAGAATCACTACATACTAGTAAACGGGTCACTCAAATACAACTTCTTCAACTTATGATGTAATCACTAAACCCTTAAAATCTGCCATATTTTTTCCGTTAATCTTTGGATTACGATATTGGGAGATTAATTAATTAATTATTTTGTGTTGTTTCAGAAGTTAACAATTTAGAACTTCAGGAGTATTAATGCAGATCAATAAGGGGGAAAAAAACGTTAAAAAGGTGTGCTCACAATACAAAAATTTTTTTTTACAGTAAACAAAATAAAATGGAAAAAAAAAGTCTAAATCCGATGGTAGGCAGCACTCCCAAATGAGGTGGTAGGAAAGCAGGTCCTGAAAAACAGAAGAAGAGGCGTCTCATAGGGTAATTACGCCGAGCAGTGGAGGTGATTACATTGACAGACAAATGCCCACTCACATATGTAGTAGCACACACAGTGCTATAATCAGCAAGTGCAATGGTTTTGGTACTCATACAGTACGTAAACGTATGGTAAATAATATTATTCAATTGGTGCATGTGTGTTGGAAAATCATAATATTCTTGTCATACGGAGATTATTTTTAGATTATCTAATTAACAATTGATTCAAATGAAAATGTTGCAATTTGGAAGATAATTACATGAAAACTATACTGACGTGCACTGAGTTGTTATAATTATAGCATGACATTTGTAGCATATTTGTAATAATAGTATTGTGAGATTTTGGTTTAAAATGCTAATGGGATTACATTGTTTTAAGTTATTCATGTGTCTTTGGTTTATTACTCTAATATTGCTATTGAATTCTATGAATGTAAATGTATTGATTATGGAAAAAAAAGTATTAAAAAGTATAAACAAGTAAACTCATAGGCAACAACAATTTCTATGAAAAATATATATCTTTCTTATTTAAAACTGCTATATAATAAAAGACACAGTAACTATTGTATATTACTGCTATATAGTCATATCACTGCAGTAACAGAAGATCAGTATTTAAGGGACATGGAACCCACATTTTTTCTTTCATGATTTAGAAAGAGCATGCAATTTTAAATACATTTCTAATTTACTTTTATTATCTAGTTTGCTTAATTCTCTTGATATCCTTTGCTAAAAAGGATATCTAGATAGGTTCAGTAGCTGCTGATTGGTGGCTGCACATAGATGCCTTGTGTGATTGGCTCATCCATGTGCATTGCTATTTCTTCAACAAAGAATACCTAAAGAATTAGGCAAGAATTAGGCCAATTAGATAATAGAAGTAGACTGGAAAGTCGTTTGAAATTGTATTCTCTATCTGAATCATGAAAGAAAAAAATTAGGTTTATTGTCCCTTTAAAAGGACATGAAACCAAATTTTTTTTTCAGGATTCAGAAAGAGCATGCAATTTGCTTCATTCTTTTGATAACCTTTGTTGAAAAGCATATCTAAATAAGCTCAGTAGCTACTGGTGTGATTGGCTCACTCATGTGCTTTGATATTCAACAAAGGATATCCAAAGAACTAAGCAAATTATATAATAGAAGACAATTGAAATGTTGTTTAAAATTGTATGTTCTATCTGAATCATGAAAGAAAAACTTTGGGTTTCCTGTCCCTTTAATTACATTTTCCATTAGAAAAGCTCCCTATTCACTACCTTTTTTAGAGTGAGTGCTGGCTGTCAAGAATTCATGGGGTGGAAATATGAGATATAATTGGCTGCACAGCTTAATGGATCTTTCTTTAAAAAAACAACTGACAACAGTAATTAGACGCAGGTACTAGAGAGGATGCTCTCCATGGGGGAAAAGTAATTTTCACAACATCTAAGTTAAAGGGACACTAAACCCAAATTTTTTTTCTTTAATGCTTCAGATAGGACATACAATTTTAAGCAACTTTTTAATTTACTTCTTTTATAATTTTTTTCTTCGTTCTCTTGCTATCTTTATTTAAAAGCAGGAATGTAAAGCTTAAGAGCCGGCCCATTTTTCGCTGACAACCTGGGTTATGCTTGCTTATTGGTTTGCTAACTGTACCACCAATAAGCAAGTGCTATCCATTGTGCTGAACCTAAAATTCCTACTTTTAAATAAAGATAGCAAGAGAAAGAATACAAATTGATAGCAGTAGTAAATTAGAAATTTGCTTAAAATTGCATGCTCTATCTGAATCATTAAAAAAAAAATTGGGTTTAGTGCCCCTTTAAGCACTTACCTTTTATTACAGTAATGCGTTAAAAGCATTGCATTAATATGTTATTTTTACTTTGCCTTTAAATACCAATTTGATAAATAAAAAATATAAAAATAAAACTGATATATAATTAAATACCAATTTGAAACATAATTATTAAAGCTTGTTTTAATTTTAAACACCAAAGTATATACACTATTCTAACATTTGAATGCACCTGGTTTGATCCTGTCTTATTTGCTTTTTCTTAACAAAAACAAAGTCGCTTGCCTATTGCAGAAGTGAAATATACATCAAAGCATTGGACTTAATTCTTTGAAAAGAATGAATTCTTGAAGCATTTTGTCTTCTGGCTTTGTAGATAAGTGGCGTCTTCCTGTAAGCTACCTCTTAACAAGTACATAACCTTGTATAATTTTAGACACTTGTAAGATCAAATTTATCACAATGGAGTGTATTTCTATCTTACAGGCTATATTCAGTTGGTTTGCAAAAGGAACATTATGCAGTGATTTTATGAACATTTTTTTTCTGAGTGGATTATAACTGGATCCACCTGTGAATGTGCTAATCTGATTTGTTACTAGTTTCCCCCATGGAACTCTATTTTCAGATAAACCTGACTAATTCTGTCATTTCCAGAGCCAACAGCACACCTGTGACCCTTCCCTTCCATTAATGGCTTCAACCACATAAAACTTGTGGCCACCACCTACAATTCTCTCTCACCTCCCAGTCTCAAAAAGCTTCCAGGATGTGTTTTCCACTCCCGTCTATTTATTAAATGGACAGTAAAGCCAAACTTAAACTTTCAGGATTCAGATACTCAGATAGAAAATACAATTTGAAATAATTTTCCACATTTTTTCTATCAACAAATTTACCTAGTTTTCTTGGTAACTTTTGTTGAAGAGAATTAATAGGTAGGCTCAGGAGCAGCAATGCAATACTGGGAGCTAGCTGTTGATTGGTTGTTGCACATATATGACTCTTGTCATTGGTTTACAAGATATATTTAGCTAGCTCCCCGTAGTGCATCATCTGACAGCTTTCAACCAATCATAGACTCATATATATATATATATATATATATATATAATAATTGGAATAAAACTTTGAAAAGTCCTGGTGAGTGCACTCTTCATTACTTTCTATAAATATATATTGATAAAGTTTGATTTTATTTATTACATTTCATGCAAGTTTATTTTTTATTTCCATGTCCCTTTAAGTGTCTCTTTATCTCAGTCTTCCTATTTTCTATATCTTTCAATCTCAATTTTACACATATGATTTTATTTCAGTCTCTCTCATATCTTTTAGTATTTCCCTTTTTCTTTCAGTCTCTTACATTTTTCCCTCCCACTCTCCATTTTAACATTTAGCATTCTTCTGTAGCCCTAGTAGCTTTCATTTTCCTCTCTCCTTCCTTTTAATCTTTAGATGCCTGGCATGCATGTTTGAAATAGTTTTTTTGTTAGCCATCTATTTGTTTTACAGCCAGAATATTTGTATAATATTAAGAAAAAATATATCTCAAAATTTAATGAGACAGTTCATTATATGAGAATTGAAGTAAATAAAAGTAAAAAAAAAGAGAAAATAAATCTACAAAATCTATATTGATAATTGATGTAGCAGAGAAATATTGTCTACTAACAAATTACCAGTGTAGAAGTGCTCATTTGCAAAGCAAACTGACTGTGAAGTGATAATGGGAACTAATAGTGCTTATAGGTGCAATATCATTCCATAGCATCATGGGGTTGAATTACATTGCAGTAGATTAACCATGTATATGCTGTACAATTTTAGAATTATATTTGTCCCCATTGAATCAATATAAAAAAGATATATGATGATATAAAAAAAGTGTAATACATTTTCACACATTTGACACTTTCGATTCATTACTAAAGAGAGACGCCTGAACCCTCTCAGTTATAAGGGACAGAATTTAATGATTTTCCAAAGACAAGTCCATATGAGTATTCAACCGGACAGTCCTGTATTTTTGCATGCTGTCCAGTAAAATCTGCACAAAAATACTGGACACTTAAAGGGCCATAATACCCAAATGTTTAAACACTTGAAAGTGATGCAGTATAGCTATAAAAAGCTGACTAGAAAATATCACCTGAACATCTCTATGTAAAAAAGAAAGATATTTTACCTCAAAAGTTTCTCAGTAGCCACATCCCATTGTAAAGGACTTCTAAACAGCAAATGAGTATGTCTGTCCCGGGACAGCCGAAGGAGCGAGCTTTCATGCACACTCATCTTATTTCCCTATTCAGTGTAAGGAAGTTTACAATGAAATCTCATGAGAGTTAAGTGAAATCTCATGAGATCACAGTAGTTCATGACCTCAGCATTGTTGATGCTGATTGGCTGCTGTTCTTTTCTTCATTATTTTTTTTTTTACCTGCAGCTGAGTATAACTTTTTACACAGAACTTACTCTGCCGAGTTGAGAAAATTGTGAGGTAAAATATCTTCTTTTTTACATAGAGATGCTCAGGTGATATTTTTTTCAGCTTTTTACAGTTATACTGCACCAGTTTCAATTGATTTAGCATATGAGTATTATGTCCCTTTAAAGGGACACTAAAGTCAAAATTAAACTTTCATGATTCAGATAGAGCAACAATTTTATACAACTTTCCAATTTACTTCCATCAACAAAATGTGCACAGTCTTTTTATATTTACACTTTTTTAGCTACCAGCTCCTACTGAGCATGTGCAAGAATGCACTGAATATATGTATATGCATTTGTGATTGGCTGATAACTGTCACATGATACAGGGGGGAGTGGAAATAGACATAATTTTGAAATTTGTCAGAAAATAATCTACTACTACTCATTTGAAGTTCAAACTAAGTGGTATTGCATTGTCTTTTTATCATGCATTTGTTGATTATGCAAATCTACTTTATTTACTGGTCCTTTAAACGTATATTGAGTATCAGTTTAAAAGCCCCTCTAGTGTTCTAGAGGTGTGGTTGGGATTTTTCACCTATATTTAATTAATTCAAGGTTGTCTCTCTTGTTTTGTTATTTTCATTGTGTATATCTTGTATCCTTCTCACTGGAACTGGTTCTGTGCAGCAAGAGATGAATGGCTGATTCTGATGGAGCGTTACTCACAACTCTGTGATGTAACTAGGAACATGTACACATCTTTTTGAATTCTGCAATAAGTTGCAATGTTGTGGCACTTTTTTTTTCTGCAGAATATCCATTTTACTTTCAGGTTTTATTAAATCTAAGGTAGTCCTTGAAGATGTTCATTTTTCCCAACGTAGATTATAGCAGGTACAGAGCGCACACCTCATATTCCAACTTACAGACGCAGTATCACAACCATAGCACAAGTCCTGCTGTTCTTCTTACCTCTAATTATGTTCCAGTTTCTGTTATTGAAAGCCAGGACCACCCACACACCTCCCAGATATGTCAAACCCAAGCTAAACCTTCCTATGCCATAACCTGCAGCACACTGTCTTCCATATTATTTTTAGCTCTGCCCTGGTCATCTGCACATTACCCCCTTCTGCATGGTCTCAAATTGTTTAAAATGTTGAGAGGTATGTTACATTAGTTTAAAGGGACACTGAACCCAAAAAAATTATTTTGTGATTCAGATAGAGCATGCTATTTTAAGCAACTTTCTAATTTACTCCTATTATCACATTTTCTTCATTCTCTTGGTATGTTTATTTGAAAAGCAAGAATGTAAGTTTAGATGCCGGCCCATTTTTGGTGAACAACCTGGGTTGTCCTTGCTTATTGGACAGCATCAATAAACAAGTGCTGTCCGTGGTTCTGAAACAACAATTTGCTGGCTCCTTAGCTGAGATGCCTTCTTTTTCAAATAAAGATAGCAAGAGAACAAAGAAAAAATGATAATAGAAGTAAATTAGAAAGTTTCTTTAAATTGCATGCTCTATTTGAATCATGAAAGAAAAAAAAAATGGGTTCAGTATCCCTTTAAGTGATCATTATACTGAGCTGGAACCTTTCATCCACTATACTTGTTACATACACAGTGCATTTTTACCTATTTAATGGAGGATCATGTTTATTATACATTAACAGTGTAGGAAATGTGAGTTTGTATAGTAGCCCTTGTTATTGTAAATGACTAGAAAAATAAAATAAAACATCTGATTCTAATGTATTAAAGGGACAGTAAACACCTTGTAATTACAAGACAGTACTGGAGTTTTGTTATAGAATAACATATCAAACATGTCTTGATGTTTTAATAACAAATTAATATCTTTTTTACTGCAATTGTTTTTATGTTGCCAAACTCCATTTGCCTTATATAGAGGTGCCAAACTGGACTTTTGTCTGCAGACATCAAGGGTAGCCACAGTCATAATGTTTGTATAAAATGCCTAGTTTTGCAGATTGTTATCAGCTAAAGTCAATGAGAGAATGATATGTAGAAGAGTTAGCCAGTAGGTGCATTTTAAGTTCTGAGAACTAGAAAAACCTAAATCTTTAAAGCTAAACATGAAAAGTGCACAAAATAAACAATGAAAGTATATTGCAAACAATATCAAGGTATTTATTGTCCTTTTAATAATCAAAAGCAGTAACAATAGAAGCTTGAAAAGCTGTTTCTATGTACTTGTTTGCATACAATATAAAAGGCCATACTATGTTTTTTTTTCTTTTATGATTCAGATAGAACATATGTTTTTAAACAACTTTCCTATTCCCTTCTATTTATAAATTTGCTTTATTCTTTTGGCATCTTTGTTGAAGGAGTAGCAATTTACTGCTGGGAGCTAGCTGAACACCCCAGGTAAGCCAGTTACTAGAAGCAGCCACTAATGAGCAGCTAGCTTTCAGTGGTGCATTGCTGTTCCTGAGGCTACCTAGGTATGCTTTTTAGGAAAAAAAGACACCAAGAAAACAAACAAATTAGATCATAGAAGTAAATTGGAAAGTAATTTAAAATTGCATGCTCTATCCGAATCGTGAAAGCTTAATTTTGGTTTTACTGTGCCATTAAAATGAAAAGTGAAAAATAAAAATATGCTTGTGTTGTGTTCAGTTCATTTTTTTTAGTAACTGAAAATATTTATAACAAAAAATAAGAATTAAATAAAAATAGTATAATGTTATGTTAACAAATTTAATGGCAATATGATGTATAGTGCGGGAAATATGCAAAGTAAATGCTTAAAGGAACATGAAACCCAAAATGTTTCTTTCATTATTCAGATAGAGCATTCAATTTTAAACAACTTTCCAATTTACTTTTGTGATCTAATTTGCTTCATTCTCTTGGTATCATTTGTTGAAAAGCATATCTAGAAAGGCTCAGGAGTTTGAAGCTAGTTGCTGATAGGTGGCTGAACTTGTATGAGTGCATTGCTGCTTCTTGAATAAAAGATACCAAGAGAATGAAGCAAAATTGATAACAGAAATACATTTGAAAGTTGTTTAAAAAATGTATAATCTATCTGAATCAGGTAATAAACATTTTGGGTTTATTGTCCCATTAAATCCAATTTGTCACCAATAGTGGTTACATGTGTTTTTTTTATTCAATTACTAGGTGTCTGTGTGCTTTTGTTTATGCAAGGTGTAAATGCTTTATTTTAATTATAAATTACAGGGATACAGAATTATGGTTAAGAATAAAGATGTTGCAAAAGAACTAGCTAGTCTAATGTTACCCTGTACAATATTTATATGGTTAAAGATAAAATTAAATTAATACCTTTTTTATTTTTTCATGCTAAAATGACCATAAAATTGTTGCTCGTGCTTGTAGGAAGCTTTAATCTGCAAATGTATCATATCAGCACTTGACAGCGGTTTCAAAACACCAATATAATGTTACTAAAAATCTCTTGAGAACCTTCTGCTAATCACCACCAACCTCCACTCTCTGGTTTAAGTGTTAGCAAATATCTTCTAATATAAAGCACATCTATCCCTCAGGTGGGAAGAAGAGTTCAAAATAAATATGTTGCACTGTGAGGAAAATTTAATTTAAACTTTATGAACTTTTCTGGAAGCAGTCAATAAGTTTTAAAAAACTGTTTAACTTGTATCTCTGTTAGAGTTTGCTATTTCCCTGTATTGCTATTCTACATTATTTGTATGATGTTATGCAAATATAAGCATATGAATGGTTATACAGGGAGAAGATGAAATATTCATTTAGGTCTGCATGTTTAGTAATCCTGTTTAATAAATTATAATTAATTAAATCTGCCCAATCCCTGCTAAACTGCATTATAGGGACTTAAAACTCAATAAGATTGTAATTTAAAATGTTAAGTTACAGGTAGTAAGACATCTTTGCAGGACATTTTTATTATGTGTATTCTTGTAATTTTACTCTGAAAATGGTGGGTTTTCCAATTCAGAGAATTGGAAGTGCACACTGCAGACTTCACAAGTCACATATCCGTCCTTAACTTAACTGGCCTCATTAGCGGTGATAACATACTCCAAGGCAATGCAAGTTTTGCTAACAAAGTGACAGAGATAGAGCTGATCTGCAAGAGAGAGAGCGAGAGACCAATTGAACATCTGATAGTCGTTAAACATCAGAGAGACAGTTAAAGAGCAGAGACAGGGTAGAGAAAGAGAGAGAGAGATGAACAGCAGAGAGATAACTTTGTGAGTTCATAACTACTATTGTACTTTATTGTAAAGTAATATCTGCTATAAATTTTATATTTATATTATTAAAAGAAAGTAAGTGAGAGGTAGAAGAAACAACTTTCAATATATAAAAAAATAAAAAAGGGCCATACATAGGTATTCTGCATAATAAACTTAAACAAACACCAGTTATAACTGGTAGGAATTACAGTTGATTATACCTGGTATATATTGTTATCTGTATGCTTTCAGCAATGTTACACGTGATGTTGGTTATTAATGACAGTGATAATAGTGGCATTCATTATTTAATTTAAAATTTAAAATACATGGTTTGAAATACTACAACCAAAACCTAGTCTAATAACCCATCCTGTTTGTTGAGTATCTTGTGTGTTATCAATGAAGTGTCCCTTTTTTTCCTCTCCGATCGGTCACCCTAGCCTAGGTTTTCAAACCTGCCTATGGTTATTTTACCGACTCTCACCCAAGGTAATCCTGAAAATCTGGCCTGTTGAAAACCAATGCCCTATAATTATTATAAGGATCCTTTTTTTTCCTTGTGGAAAATCAGTAAAAAGAAAAGCATACAAAAATACGCTCCTTTCCCAAAAAGCTGCATTATCTGTTAGAAAATGCTTGTGATATATGAGGCTACAAGTTTCATACGCCTTATCAAGTTAAAGCTTCTAATATATATCATGTCTTCTACAATAATACTGGACAACTATTATGCTAATATTTTTATTTAATATTTATATTAAATAATATATAACTATAACATTTAAAAAAAAAAGTAAAAAAGGGAATTGTAGTTATACTTTTTACGTCTCTTTAACAAGGGATGTGGTATATTCTAGACATGTGCATTCTTTTTCGGATGAATGTACATTCATAACAAAAATTGGATATTCATTTTCATTTACAAAAACAAATATCTGAATGAATGCACCAACACAATTTAAAGAAAACAAAAAAAATGATCAGTATTTATTTGTTTAGTTTAAATTGATTTTAAAGGCTTTATACTTCTATTAATGCACTCTGGAGAGGGCGCTAACCCAATCCTCTTTTTGCCAGAGCCGTGGCCGCACTAACAGGAGGCTTAGCAAGCTCAGCACCCAGGACCTGCTAACTTTAGTGCAGGTCCTGGGAGCCGAACTCAAAGTTTCCAGTTAGCGTGGCCAGGGCTCTGGCAAGAAGAGAATTGGGTTAGCGCCCTCTCCAGAGCACGTTATGGTAAGTAAGTAGCTATAGGTTAACTTTTCACCTGTAGCTTCAAAACATTTACATTATTTTAACAAAAACAAATTTAAATGTTTAATGAAAATACGTTTTTTGTTTTGTTTTAAACTAAACAAAAAATGAATAGTGCAGGGAACGAATATTAGGATTTTTCCCCCCTACACGTGTCTAGTATATTCCAACCTATTAAATCATTTGTCTCTAAACTGTTCCTACACAACACAGTACTGAAATTATTTTCATCAAATGCCTTTTAGTAAAACAGTAGAATCCTTAAAGGGACAGACTACAATATCATTTTTTATTGTTTTAAAAGAAAGATAATCCCTTTGTTACCCATTCCCCAATTTTGCATAACCAAGACAATTATATTAATACACTTTTCACCTCTTACCTTGTATCTAAGCATCTTCTGACAGCCCCCTGATCACATGACGTTTTATTTATTATCTATTGACTTGTGCTAAATCTTAAATAGCTCCTCGGGCGTGAACATGTTATCTATATTGCCCACATGAACTATCAGTCTCCTGTTGTGAAAAGCAAATACAAAAGCATGTGATTAAGAGGCTGTCAATAGAGCCTTTGAAACAGGCAGATATTTAAAGGTTTAAATGTTATAAAGTAATATCAATATTACAATGCTGGTTGTGCAAAGCTGGGAAATGGGTAGTAAAGGCGTTATCTATTTTTATAAACAATAACAATTTTAGTGTAGACTGTCCCTTTAACCAAAAGTATTTACATTAAATTAGGAGTATTTTGTTATGTCAAGCATGTTATCATTGTGGTATTTACTTAAAATAAAACTATAAGTTTTAAAATAACATTTTTTTTTTTTATTTTTTTTTTCGAAATAATATTTTTATTGAGGTATTGTTATAGTTATAGTTATAACAACAAGATAAAAGATATGTCCAGTCTCAAATCATAGTCAACAGAAGTGAATATACAATTCTTGTACAGGTAATAAGCTTAAGCTAAGGCATTGCAGTGTAAGCATTATAATTGTGATTGCTATGTTTAACTCACAGCAGTATTGTATATAAATGAGTAAAAACTTCCATAGTACAAAGAAACATATTCAATAAAGAGAGAATAGCTGCCGGAATAAATTATAATACTGTGTCTGTAGTTTTGATCCTGTAGTAAATGATATGAAGCGTTAACTATACAAGAGACTAATGTATACCGAAGATGGGTGGCTGGAACATATAATAAGGAAACCTCTTTTTCTTTTTTTTTTTTTATCTATAGTAATAATAAGAATGATCCCCAAGTTGCAGTGTTTATCATAAAATAGAGTGTTTGTTTATTTAGAGCATCCTGAGGCAAAGCAGGCGTTAGTGATATGAATTTATTGGGGGAAGGGAGAGGCAACGGACAAGAGCCGCTCCAAATGAGAGTAAAGGGAGGGGGGGCGGGGCCAGTTAGAATGTCTATCAAACAGAACTCTTGGGTCTCTGCACTTTATGGTTAATATATGGGTGGTATCAAGGAGGGGGAGCTATGTGTTCACACAGCCAATAATATATAACTATTTTGAAGTGTGGAGACAAAAGGTAGGAGCTATTTCGGATGGGGTCTCAGATATCTAGGGCTAACAGTTTTAAGGAGAGAGATGAGGAATTATTATGAGTACACTCAGAATGGGCCCACATACTGCAGGTCTGAAAATGTGGTGTCAATAGCCCCTATGAACCAGCAGGGAGAGAAGGGATGTAGCTATATGGGAGCAGACACCTTTTATATTTATGTTATATCTGAAGACTGATGTACACTACTCCTTTCACCATAGACAGCATGCTACCTCGGCCGCCGGCAACAATAGATCTGGTGTGGATTGTATAATTATTAGGAGTGGGCCCTCATGTGGATTCTGGACATAAAAAAAATAAAATTAAAAAAAATAAAATAGTAATAAGACATATCTAAGTAACAGCATTGAGATCAGGAGTGGTTGAAGATGGGCCATAATGAAAAATAAGCAGTTATGCTCCCTGCAATCATGGAGGCATGTTTCCATAGGGATTATGTGTTATGGGTTGGGGTGAGAACTATCAATCAATCAGGCTCTGTATGCTCTCTAAACAGTTAATATTAGGGATAGTGGGAGTAATGAGGAGCTCAGCACACATTCTATTGCACAGAAGTAGTATTATGAAGACCAACACTTATAGACTGATCCATTAAAGGGGATAATGAAGCAGTTTGACCTAATGAGTGAGATTCTCAGTCCCAGATATACTATTGTGACGCACATAATACCGTAAGATAGATATGTCTCTTAATGATCAGCCGGCCCAAGTATATATGTTATGGACTTTTAAACATTTCTAATGGTAGTATATTAAACTATATGGTACCAAATGATAGGCATGTAAACCAAGATGTGTAGATCTGCTAAGAGAGATAAATGTTGTAATTCTAATAAGGTACTTACTATTTTCAAAAGCGTAAATATTAGGATGGTAGATATATAAATTACATGTAGCTGGAAGAAGTTATGCGTTTAATCATGTAGCATAAGTATAGCCCAACTATAATATAGCATATTATGTAAACAGTAATGAGGATCTCATATATCTGATATGCGGATGTAAATATTTTAGTGTCACCCCAACTAAACAATAAAAGGGTAGATAATATAAAACAACTGAGAACATTAGTACCCCATGAACCATGTCCCAAAGTGCACAAACCTTCAAGTATGTATATATATAAAAAGGGATAAGTAATAATAGAAGGGTTAAATTTGCTGAACTCTTAGCTAGAGAAGGAGTACCTTAACAGGAGGGATAACATAATATATACGGTGCAAACATGGTATGGTGTGTCACCAACTAAAAAAAAAAATGTCAGCTCATGCGTCCCAAAAGACAGTTTAGGCTGTTATATGTGTCTTGAAAAGATGTCTTTTAGCCTATGCCTGTAATCGAAAGTACTCCAATCCCTGCCAGCTGTATTGAGATGAAGAGGCTACATAGCCAGGCGGAAAGGTTCCGTATCCAGTCCCCACGACACAGGTATTGATGGTCACAAACAGCTGTTCCTCCATAGGGTAGAGAATGTAGCTTAATTCCATAGAGCAGCCCGTATGACAAAGATCCCGGAGGGTCAGCCAGGTATGTGTTCACCTCCAGGACCGGGGTTATCTTAGCATTTAGCGTAGCTAATTCAGGATCCGGTGCTCTCAGACTAACTCGCAAGTCCCTTTCAATCGGCTCATGCTGACATCTGTGAGCTCCTGTCAAAACAGTAGCCGCTTTCAGGGGAGCAAGAATTTTTGGATCATGCAGGGACTGCGGTCGGGTAGAGTTAGTGGGACTCGGATTGTAGCCGCCATCTTGTCTATGAGGTGGAATGTAGAACTGCTCACGGAGCTGGGTAAGTAGCAGGTTCAATTCAGAGAAGTGATCGTCCAGACTCTCACAAACCCGTTCTTCGAACTTATGTAGGGCAGCCTCCAGATCCATTTAGGAGGTGCGATGAGATGGGCACTTCAGGAATGCTAGGAGAAAGTGTAGCCCCTCCGCCCTGTTAGACAATTTAGGCCCCGAACTGTAATGTCACTTAAAGAGCTCAAGAGTCAATAACTGGAGGACTCATGCTGCAGAGGGTTAACAGATGTGGTTATCTTCAACCTCTTAGAAGTGTAAAAGTCTAGTCCATTAGATAATTGTCTATCTTTTGTCAGTTATAGTAGGAGAGCTCCGTGAAAACACGTCTACTCTCCTTGCTGGTTAGCTCCGGCCCCCTTAAAATAACATTTTGATATGCAACCTCACAGTTAAGTCAAAGGGCTCCATTTATAATAGATCGGGCAGACATGATTCTCTACCGTGAATCATGTCCACCGGAACTCACTGTGAGTGGACAGCATACTCTGTCTGCATTTAACATTGCACAAAAACAATCGGTCGCTAGCAGGGGCTGTCAATCATCTGATCGGATGGGGATGATTTCAATCTGCCACCTTTTAGGTTGCGGACAGGTTAAGCATCAGTTAACTATCATTTCAGGTGAGCCTTAAACGCCGGGCCCTGTAGCTGATTTTGCAGCTTAATAAATGGGGCCTAAAGTGTCAAATTCAAAATACATTGGTATTAAAGAGTAAATGTTTTGCATCAGTATACACATCTATATAACCATCATTTGTATCCATTACAAGGCAAGAAACATACGTATTTGTCTCATTTACTATTAGTCTTTCATGAAACTTTATGATTTTATTTTCTGTGGTCTACAATTTTGAGGTACTGACACCTGTCAGGTCATAAACAGAGATTGTCATTTAAAAGCACCTGACATGTCATCTTTAATATCACTTAATCTTAGCACATTATCTCAGTAGTGTGTGCTAGACAGATATGTTAAAGAGCAAGTCACTTTTTCCAGTACCGAATGCACTGACTTGCCACAAAATGAGGTATTGTGCCTTACTATGGGTTATTTGTAAATGGCAATATATTTTAACAATACAGGGATAATAGACACTCCAGTTTTTGACATTCATCTTGTATATATTGGTAGTTATTATCAGATATGACTGGAATGTGAACAGTTAGGCTGAGAACAAATGTTTTGAAAATTATTTCTTTATATTTGAGTTTAAAAATGATAGGACTCAAGTCTTTCAAATTATTGCCTTTGTATCATATATATTGAGCAATAGATTTTGTAAAAACAAAAAAGGCTGCCTATTGTAATATTTGTTAGTATAATCTATTAATTACAGTATTGGTTTTACAAATTCATACATATTTGACTTGACTAGTTGCCCACTTCTTGTAAAAAAAAATATGCCCCTAATGAGCCACTTGTAGTCATCCTTTTCCTTTGTTTTCAGGAATTAAAACTGACTTGCAAGAACTTTGATACATGCTGCTGAAATATTTGAATAAAACAAGCAAAACAAATATGTTTAGGTTACAAGGTTTACATTTTTGTTTAAATTAACACTTTTTGGCACCTTCATTAATGATTGAAACGTGTTTAATCTTACATTTGCAGTATTTAAATGTATCATTGGTAATTTCTGATCATATGACTTTTCCAGGAGCTTTTCAGTTAGTATTCTTTAACCCCACTGGGATTGGTTAGTATTTTACATGTGATCAAACTGAGTTGGGCAAAAGAGGTATGTGCAATGTTAAAAAACAGTATCCAATTAGAAACGAGCCACCTGAAAAAACTTATTGGTCCATGATGTATTTTAAAATGTAAAGTTTTTTTGTTTTGTTTTTTAAATCCTTTAGCTTAAAGTGATAGTAAATTTCAGAATGTTGCTATGAAAAATATATTAGTGCACACCGAACTGCATAATTATTTTTTTTTAAAAAAGTCTCTCTCTCTCTCATTTTATATATATATATATATATATATATATTAATTTTCACAGCAGTGTAGTGATATTATCCTCTTAAGCAGCTAGTGACACACAATGCTCATTTGATTGCCATTAATGCAGTAATTTAATTATAACACAGAACAGTAGTTAAACTGCACTCAGTTCTTTGTGCAGCCATATGTATGAAGTATTGAAGCATAAGTGTCCTTACAAATTGTAGCTGCCTTTGTGAGGGCTTTATAGATTTAGAGGACAGCTGTTTGTAATACCTGACACAGAGGCGTAGCTAGAAACCACAGGGCCCAGGTGCAAGAATCTAAGAAGGCCCCCTCCCACCCCCCAAAAAATAAAGTGAATTTGATACATATCTTTTTTTTTCTTCTTCTTTTTTTTACATTTAACACAGAAAAAAAAATGTGAATCAGATTACATGTCTGCAAAAGGAGGTACCCTGTGCCCACAGTCTGTGAGATGGTCTAACCCCTATTACTGTATATAGTGACACTGTTTAACCAACTAGTACTGTATATAGTGAGTCAGTGACACAGACTGTAATCTGCTGGTGAGATGGCTGGCCTGACCCTACCCGCCCCAGTACTTTATAAAGTGACCACAGTAGTCTGTGACATTGTCCAGCCCCCCCGTACTGTATATAGTGGTACTGTATAGACTGACACTGTTTACACCCCGCCCCCCATGCTGTAGTAACATGGTCTGTAATTTGCTGGTTCCACAAACATACACACACACACATACATGCATAAATACACACACAGTCACATACATACATACACACATACACAAACACCAATGGGTAAAACAGAAACACTAACCCCTGTAGTCACGTCACACTCACATGATATCAGTGCAGGCAGTGGCAGGTCAAGGTTTTTGTTTTTTTTAGCTGGGCCAAGAAAGTACAACAAGGATAGCCTTCGACTATAATATTTGGGGGAGCTGGGGGAGCACAAAGATAAACATTAAGGGGAGAAGATCTCATTTTCTAATACGTATACCTGTCTTTAGTATTTAACTTCCCCCATCTTCTTGCTTTTTTTCCATATTTGTGGCCTCAGTAGAGCACTGTGTATGTATTAAATGACTCTGTTATAGATGTGAGGGTGCTACAATAATAAATGGGGTACATAGCACCCCTTCCCAAAAGCTGTTGCTGCTTGTGCATCAGACATTTCTGTACCTAGAAATGTTAGTATTTTCCCCTATGAAACACCTCCAAAATTCACCAGTTAGACATGTAAGGCATTAAAAAATGTAATTAATTCACACCTAAAGTTCCATAGGAATAACCCAATCTTTGTGTATAGACAGTTAATCATAATAAAATAGAGGATAATTAAACTAAATAAATTATTATTATTATTATTATTATAATATTATTATTTTTATTATTATTACTATATTTATTAACTCCACCCTAGGTAGTATGCACCCTGATTAATGCCTTGATCTTATTGGCTAGAATAATGTACCTGTAGCACTGCTGTTTCTATGTGTTAATAGATTATAGCGTTTATTTAACCTTTCAGCGTTTTATGAGGGCAGTATGCTAGAAAATATCAGTATAAGATCAGTTTATTATTTGACTCAAATGCCTCTTGAGATCTTCATTTCTCTATATAACAAAAACAATAAAGAAGATATAATACTGTCATGAGTCACAAGTTGATGTGATTTGGAAAGTTTCCAGTTAGGTTGGGATGGCTGCCATAATATAAGAAGATAAAGTTAATACAACAATTTAGTATTAGGCGTTTTGTGGCTGGGCAGCACTTTGTGTATAATATTTGCTGTAAAAGTTATTTGAAAAGCCCCTGACAATGATATGTTTAATAATTGCCCTCAGGTAAGTAAAATATGATGTTCATACCAGCACATTATCATTATGTTTATACAAATAACCATCTGCTAGATTATGAGTTTTGTGGTATGAGTGAAAAAGCAGCGTTAAGGCTCTTTTTCACTACCGCTGGTATTACGAGTTTTGCAGGTACAGCTGCACCGCACACTTTTTTGGCCGTAACGCAACTTAATTACCACAGCTTTCAAAAAATCCTTTTTCAATGGGACTTCCATAGCGCCAGTATTACGAGTCTGCCTGTGAGGCCAAAAAGTGAGCGATACAGCCTATACCGCCAAGATCCATACCGTAAACTGAAAGTCAGTAGTTATGAGTTTTACGCTACAAAGCTGTAACATAAAACTCATAACTAAAGTGTTACAAAGTACACTAACACCCATAAACTACCTATTAACCCCTAAACTGAGGCCCTCCCGCATCGCAAAAACTAAAATTAAATTATTAACCCCTAATCTGCTGCCACTATATCGCAGCCACTATAATAAACATATTAACCCCTAAACCGCCGCATCACAAACACTAGTTAATTATGAACCCCTAATCTGCCGCCCCTAACATCGCCGCCACCTACCTACATTTATTAACCCCTAATCTGCCGCCCCCAACGTCGCCGCCACTATACTAAATTTATTAACCCCTAAACCTAAGTATAACCCTAACCCTAACACCCCCTAACTTAAATATAATTAAAACAAATCTAAATAAAAATTCCTATCATTAAATAAATAATTCCTATTTAAAACTAAATACTTACCTGTAAAATAAACCCTAAGATAGCTGCAATATAACTAATAGTTACATTGTAGCTAGCTTAGGGTTTATTTTACAGGTAAGTTTGTATTTATTTTAACTAGATAGACTAGCTAGTAAATAGCTATGAACTATTTACTACCTAGCTAAAATAAATACAAATATACCTGTAAAATAAAACCTAACCTGAGTTACACTAACACCTAACCTTACACTACAATTAAATAAATTACATTTATTAAATGCAATTGCCTAAATTACAAAAACAAACAAACACTAAATTACACAAAATAAAAAAAAGAAATTATCAGATATTTAAACTAATTACAGCTCTTTTACCTGAAAAAAAAAATACAAACTCCCCCCCAACAGTAAAACCCACCACCCACACAACCAACCCCCCAAGTAAAATCCTAACTAAAAAAGCCTAAGCTCCCCATTGCCCTGAAAAGGGCATTTGGATGGGCATTGCCCTGAAAAGGGCATTTAGCTCTTTTTCCGCCCAAAAGCCCTAATCTAAAAATAAAACCCACCCAATAAACCCTTAAATAAACCTAACACTAACCCCCAAAGATTCACTTACAGTTTTTGAAGACCCGACATCCATCCTAAAAGAAACCGGCAGAAGTCCTCAACAAAGAGGCAGAAGTCTTCATCCAACCGGGCAGAAGTCTTCATCCAGACGGCATCTTCTATCTTCATCCATCCGGCGTGGAGCGGGTCCATCTTCAAGACATCCGGCGCGGAGCATCCTCTTCTCTTGATGTCTAACGAAGAATGAAGGTTCCTTTAAGTGACGTCATCCAAGATGGCATGCCTTGAATTCTGATTGGCTGATAGAATTCTATCAGCCAATCGGAATTAAAGGTGAAAAAATCTTATTGGCTGATGCAATCAGCCAATAGGATTGAGCTCCAATCCTATTGGCTGATCTAATCAGCTAATAGGATTGAGCTCGCATTTTATTGGCTGATTGGAACAGCCAATAGAATGCAAGCTCAATCCTATTGGCTGATTTCATCAGCCAATAGGATTTTTTCACCTTTTAATTCCTAATGGCTGATAGAATTCAGCCAATTGGAATTCAAGGGATCTTGGATGACGTCACTTAAAGGAACCTTCATTCTTCGTTAGACGTCAAGAGAAGAGGATGTTCCATGCCGGATGTCTTGAAGATGGACCCGCTCCGCGCCAGATGGATGAAGATAGACGATGCCATCTGGTTGAAGACTTCTGCCCAGTTGGATGAAGACCTCTGCCGCTTTGTTGAGGATTTCTGCTGCTTCGTGGGGATGGATGTCGGGTCTTCAAAAACTGTAAGTGGATCTTCGGGGGTTAGTGTTAGGTTTTTTTAAGGGTTTATTTAGTGGGTTTTATTTTTAGATTACAGCTTTTGTGCGGAAAAAGAGCTAAATGCCCATCCAAATGCCCTTTTTTAGAGCAACGGGAAGCTTAGGTTTTTTAGTTAGGATTTTATTTGGGGGGTTGGTTGTGTGGGTGGTGGGTTTTACTGTTGGGGGGTGTTTGTATTTTTTTTTAAAGGTAAAAGAGCTGATTACTTTGGGGCAATGCCCCGCAAAAGGCCCTTTTAAGGGCTATTGGTAATTTAGTTTAGGCTAGGGTTTTTTTATTTTGGGGGGGCTTTTTATTTTGATAAGGCTATTAGATTAGGTGTAATTAGTTTAAATATCTGATCATTTCTTTTTTTATTTTGTGTAATTTAGTGTTTGTTTGTTTTTTGTAATTTAGGTAATTGTATTTAATAAATGTAATTACACTACAATTAAATACAATTAACCTAACCTATTGTTAGGTGTTACTGTAACTCAGGTTAGATTTTATTTTACAGGTAAATTTGTATTTAATTTAGCTAGGTAGTTAGTAAATAGTTAATAACTATTTACTAACTAGTCTACCTAGTTAAAATAAATACAAACTTAGCTGTGAAATAAAAATAAAACCTAAGATAGATACATTGTAACTATTAGTTATATTGTAGCTAGCTTAGGGTTTATTTTACAGGTATTTAGTTTTAAATAGGAATTATTTAGTTAATGATAGGAATTTTTATTTACATTTATTTTAATTATATTTAAATTAGGGGGTGTTAGGGTTAGGGTTAGACTTAGGTTTAGGGGTTAATACATTTTGTATAGTTGCGGCGATGTTGGGGACGGCAGATTAAGGGTTAATAAATGTAGGTAGGTGGCGGCAATGTTAAGGGCGGCAGATTAGGGGTTAATAATATTTAACTAGTGTTTGTGATGTGGGAGTGCGGCGGTTTAGGGGTTTATATGTTTATTATAGTGGTGGCAATGTCCGGAGTGGCAGATTAGGGGTTAATAAGTATAATGTAGGTGTCGGCGATGTCGGGGGCAGCAGATTAGGGGTTAATAAGTGTAAGATTAGGGGTGTTTAGACTCGGGATTCATATTAGGGTGTTAGGTGTAAACATAAATTTTGTTTCCCCATAGAAATCAATAGGGCTGCGTTACAGAGTTTTACGCTGCTTTTTTTTGCAGGTGTTAGACTTTTTTTCAGCCGGCTCTCCCCTTTGATGTCTATGGGGAAATCATGCACGGCACGTAAAACCCGCTCACCGCAGCTTTCAGCAGCGCTGGTATTGGAGCTCAATTTTGCTTTACGCTCAGTTTTTGCCTGTTAACGCCGGGTTTTTGTAAACCTTTAATACCAGCGCTGTAGGGAAATGAGCGGTGGCAATAACTTGCAAGTTAGTACCGCACCCCTCATAACGCAAAACTCGTAATCTAGCTGCATATTTCTTATGTAAACATCTAGCTAATACATTTTAAAGCTTTAGGACTTCTTCCTGAAGTAAATATACCCAAGGCAAAACAAAACACAGGCTTACCTGCAAATACATTCAGTTCAGCATTTCCTGTTGAAAAACAATATCATGCTGACAACATATAAATGATGTGATTTATCAGACACTAATATGCTTTTCACTATGATTTGTAGAAATTTACTGGATTTCAAAGGACACTGACAAAAGAGATTTTAAAGCTATGTCCTAAGTTTCATTTATTTATTTGATTTAAAGGGACAGTCAATTCAATTTTTTTTTATAGTTTTAAAAGATAGTTAATCCCTTTATTACCCATGCCCCAGTTTTGCACAGAAAACATGGTTATAATAATACACTTTTAAAGGGACACTGAACACAATTTTTTTCTTTTGTGATTCAGATAGAGCATGCAATTTACTCTTATTATCAAATGTTCTTCATTCTCTTGGTATTTTTATTTGAAAAGCAAGAATGTATGTTTAGATGCCGGCCCATTTTTGATGAACAACCTTGGTTGTTCTTGCTGATTGGTGGATAAATTCATCCACCAATAAACAAGTGCTGCCCAGGGTCTGAACTTTCTTTTTCAAATAAAGATAGCAAGAGAACGAAGAAACATTGATAATAGGAGTAAATTAGAAAGTTGTTTAAAATTAGACATGTGCGATTCGGTTCAGTTCGATTCGGAAATTCGAAAAATTCGGCGATTCGGATCGAACCGAATTTCCGAATTAAAATGTTGCAGAATTTTCCGAATCGATTCGTAAATTTGGATGGCCATTGGGATTACACTAGTATTATACAGTATGTTAGGTTAACACCTAATATACAGTATAATACTAGTCTAATCCCACCTAACACTTACCGAATTGCCGAATTTCCGAATCGAACCGAATTGAACTGAATCCAGCCGAATTTCTTCGAATCCGAATGAATCTGAAACGAATCCGAAATGAATCGATTCGAAATTTTCCGAATTCGAATCGATCCGAACCGAACTTCGAAAAATTCTGAATCGATCTGAACCGAACCGAACCGAATTTTTTCGCCATGCACATGTCTATTTAAAATATCATGCTCTATCTGAATCACAAAAGAAAAAAATTGGGTTCAGTATCCCTTTAAGTATCACTTCCCTACCCATAAACCCCAGTCATTCTCTTTGCCTCTATGTGCATGGAGGAGGTGAATTTTTTTGTGTGTAATTAAAATTATATTTTCAAAGAAGATTTAGTCTTCAATCAAGCTACAGGGTATAACCTAGCCCACGTTAGTCTTTGCAGTCAAGCTGTGGTGGTTTTAAAGACTTGCAAGGTGGTGCTTGCTCCATTTCTCTACCTAAGCTGCCCTGATTTTAGATATCTAAGTTTGTTACTTGGCTATCAGTGTTATCCTAGTCGCTGTGAGGAGAATGTGTCCTCTCATATTAGGAGCTGTCGTCATGTTGTCATGTTTTCCTTCCTATGGGGAGAGGGGCACTTCAGACTACCTGTTTTATTTAATGTAAGGGACGGATAATGCACTCATGGGATGGGTGTTATTACTAGACATGCTCGCAGGCACAAGTTATAGAGACATGTGAGACTGAAGAGTCTCAAGGCTAATTTTCTGTTTGTGTTTTTTTTAGCTGCACTGTTTATTATTAGTTAAACGCTTCAGTTTGTGGGTGGGTTTTAAAATTGGGCCTACGCATTTCGGCTCTGTGTGAATTTCTTGCTGCGTAGTGAGGAGCGCTTTAGGAGTGCAATTGATACGTTGTAAGGTTGATCTGCTTCAAGTGGAGGTAAGAGCACCTCGGTATACTGAGGTGCGGAGGATGTTTTTTTTCTGAGGTCCTTTTATTAAAAGTGTTTATTAAAGTCTTTTCTTTTGAATTGTTTAATTCTTGTTGTATATTAAACGCTAGAGAGTTTGAATAGAGGATAATACCAGTTATGTCTGATATGAATTCAACTAATTTCAATCCCTGTTTATTGTGTTTAGACGCACAAATTGTAGCTCCTATGCAGTTCTGTTCTTCCTGTGTAAAACAGACATTGCAGGGTAGTTTTTTAATATTGAGCCTTATGTCTCTCAGGAGGATGTTGTCCAGCTAATGCCAGGACCTTCTCCTATTCCATCCCAAGCCTCTATAGCAGCTAACACTGTGTCCTGCGGTTCCTCTTTAACTCTCAGCGGAGATTTTTAAAGGCAGAGATTGCTGCACAGGTATCCTCAGCGATATCTGCAGCCTTAGCTGAGTTTCCCAGATTTTCAGGGAAGCGCAAGAGGAAATCTAAGGTTTCAGAGACTAGGGTATCTGTTTCTAACGCTGACCCTCAAGTTCCTTTAAGATCAGAGGATGAGGAGAATTCTCACTCAGAGGGTGAGATTTCAGATTCAGACAGTATAATGCCCTTCTCTGATAGTGATGGTTCCTCCTTCAGGTTTAAGCTAGAACACCTCCGGGTGTTACTAAAGGAGGTTTTAGTTACTTTGGACGATTTTGATTCTCAGGCAGTAGTAACGCCTAAGAAGTTCAATAAACGTAATACTTTCTTTGATGTTCCTTCCTCTTCTGAGGTTTTTCCAGTCCCAGATAGGGCTAAGGAAATCATAGAGCAAGAGTGGGAGAAACCAGGAGTGGTTTTTAATCCGTCTCCGGTGTTTAAGAAAATGTTTCCTGTAGATTCTTCCATTACGGAGGTTTGGTCCTTGGTACCCAAGGTAGAGGGTGCCATTTCCACTCTAGCCAAGAGGACGACTATACCTATTGAGGAAAGTTGCACCTTCAAGGATCCTATGGATAAAAAGATGGAGGCTTATCTTAAGAAGATCTATGCACATCTTGGTCTTCAATGGCAACCAGTGGTCTGTATTGCTACGGTGACTAGTGATGCCTCATACTGGTTTGAGGCATTAACAGATTCTCTACAGGAGGAAACGCCTCTTGATGAGATTCAGGGCAGAATCAGAGTCTCAGGTTCACCAATTCCTATATTGCTGATGCGGTCCTCCTTGTCCTTAGATTGGGAGCTAAGGCTTCTGGTTTTACTGTTTTGGCCAGGCGGGCTTTATGGTTTAAGTCTTGGTCAGCTGATGTTTCATCTAAGGCTAAACTGATGGCTCTTCCATACAAGGGGAAGACCGGGTTTGGTGGAAATCATATCTGATGTTACAGGCGGAAAAGGGTCTTTTCTGCCCCAGGATAAGAGGAGCAAGCCGAAGGGATGTCAAAGTAATTTTTGTTCTTTTTGCAACTTTAGAGGAAATCCTCCTCATCTTCGTCCAAGCAGGATAATAACAAGCCAGCCTGGAAACCAACTCAGTTCTGGAGTAAGAGTAAGCAGGCCAAAAAGCCAGCTACTGACTCTAAGTCTGCATGAAGGGGTTGCCCCTGATCCAGGCTTGGATCTAGTGGGGGGCAGACTCTCTCAGTTCACTCAAGTCTGGTTAAGGGACGCTCCAGACCCATGGGCGGTGGAAATTGTGCATCAGGGCTACAGGTTAGAATTCAAGGGTTGTCCCCCCCAGGGGCAGGTTTCACCTTTCCAGGATATCTGCAGACCAGATAAAGAGAGAGGCATTCTTGAGGTGTATTGAAGACCTCTTGGCCCTGGGGGTGATTGTTCCGGTTCCAAAGTTGGAACAGGGTATGGGTTTTTATTCAAACCTGTTCATTCCCAAAAAAGAGGAAACCTTCCGCCCGATTCTAGACTTAAAATTTCTAAACAAATTCCTCAAGGTTCCATCGTTCAAGATGAAAACCATTTGGACAATTCTTCCTTTGATCCAAGAGGGTCAGTATATGATGACCATAGATTTAAAAGACGTTTACTTACATGTTCCCATCCACAGGGATCATCACAAGTTTGAGATTTGCATTTCTGGATCGTCACTTTCAGTTTGTGGCCTTGCCTTTCGGCCTGGCCACAGCTCCCAGAATATTCTCAAAGGTTCTATGGGGCCCTTCTAGAGGTGGTCCTGTCAAGGGGGATAGCAGTGGCCCCCTATCTGGACGACATTCTAATTTAGGCTCCTTCCTTTTCAAAGGCAGCATCTCACACAGAGATGTTACTCTCCTTCCTCTGGTCTCACAGCTGGAAGGTAAATGTGGAAAAGAGTTTTATGGTTCCAGCAACAAGAGTTGTGTTCTTAGGGATGATTATAGACTCTGTTCTGATGAAGATATTCCTTCAGGAGACCAGAACAGTCAAGATCCTATCAGCTTGTCGAATCCTTCAGGAGACACTTCATCCTTCAGTTGCTCAGCGTATGGAAGTAATTGGACTAGTGGTGGCAGCCATTGACATCGTGCCATTTGCTCATTTTCATCGGAGAGCTTTACAGTTATGCATGCTCAATCAGTGGAACGGAGATTATTTGGATCTTTTTCCAAAGATAGTGTTGGATCAGAAGACAAAGGATTCTCTTCATTGGTGGCTTTCTTAGGAGCAACTGTCCCGGGGCACTTGCTTTCAGAGACCATCTTGGGTGATAGTGACTACAGACGCCAGCCTTGGGGGCTGGGGGGCAGTCTGGAAATCCCTCAAAGCTCAGGGTCTTTGGACTCAGGAGGAGTCCAAACTACCGATCAACATTCTGGAGTTGAGAGTCATTTACAATGAGCTTTAGCTTGGCCTCAGTTGGCCTCGAACCAGTTCATCAGATTCCAATCAGACAACATAACATCAGTAGCGTACATCAACCATCAGGGGGTAACACAAAGTTCCCTAGTGATGAGGGGTCTTGGATCGTTCAGTGGGCAGAAGACCACTGTTTTTGTCTGTCAGCCATTCACATCCCAGGAGTAGACAACTGGGAAGCAGATTTTTTAAGCAGGCAGACTTTCCATCCGGGGGAATGGGAACACAATCCGGAAGTGTTCACCAAACTGGTATCCAGATGGGGGATTCTGGAATTGGATCTCATGGTGTCCCGCCAACATGCAAAGCTTCCAAGGTACGGTTCCAGATCAAGGGATCCTCAGGCCTGTCTAATAGAAGCTCTGGTAGTTTTGTAGGACTTCCAGTAGGCTTATCTGTTATCTCTGTTTGCCCTCCGGTCTCGGGTGATTGCCCACATAAGACGGGAATGAGCATTAGTGATTCTAATCGCCCCAGCTTGGCCTCGGAGAATCTGGTATGCAGATGTAGTGGAGATGTCAACTCTACCTCCATGGAAGGACCTTCTTCTTCAGGGGCCTTTTCTTCATCCAAATCTCATTTCTCTGAAGCTGACTGCTTGGAGATAAAAAGCTTGATTCTATCTAAGCGGGGTGATTGAGACACTGATCCAGGCTCGTAAGCCAGTCACTAGAAGGATTTACCATAAGATAAGGAGGAAATATCTTTTTTGGTGTGAAGCTAAGGGATATTCTTGGAGTAAGGTTCCAATCAGCCAATAGAATGCGAGCTCAATCCTATTGGCTGATTGGATCAGCCAATAGGATTGAAGTTCTTCTGTCTCTTGAACTAAGGTGTCATCATCAGGCCTCATGCATACATCGTATAGTGACTGAGTGAGATTGGCAAACTGCTCGCACATCTTCTTTTCTAGCCACGCAAACACAAGGTTGACAGTGTCATAGCATAGCTGCGTATCCATATTGGGAGACAGGAATGGGCAACAGAGGTGGAAAGTTTGTAAGTTGCAGAGCAGTGTCTGCTCTTAGATTACTCCAGTACCGGGTGTTGGGAAGTATTAGCCCTCTCAGGTCACAGCGATCCAGCTTCCCTCAGTGTGATTACTCATAGGAGTATGAGCTTAAACATTACATGAGGTATGTGTCAGGCTTTAATGGAAGGAGGGAATACTGCGATTCGATGGCTCTTTTCCTTTACACTGTCTGCAATCGGCCGATATTTTTATGTGTTTGCGGCCTAGGTAAAATGGCGCCTGTCAGCGCTTCTCCTCTCCTTAGTTAATGGCGTAACATTTATCTCAGGATGTGTCTCAAGCCTCCATAGTGCTCCTCTTTACTCCATATGACTATATGACTAAGAAATAAAACCTTGTGTGGTGGTAGTCCAAAGTTATGATATTACATTTTGCTCAGTTTCACAGAGCTCTAGAGGGATGCAGCCATCCTGGAGCCCTGCTAGACTCCGCCCCAGTGTTAGGTTTTTTTAAACGTGTATTGGGTGGGTTTTATTTTTAGGTTAGGGTTTGGGCCTGCAAAAGAGCTAACTGCTAAAGATAAATAAAACAAAAGACTAAGGTGGCGCAAAATGCTAATATATTCCCAGTGGATGTAAAGGTGTATATACACCTAGTTATATTTAAAACCTAGGTAGTTTTTTATTTCCTAGGTAGTCTGGCCAGTACTTAGTATATATTGTATCATAGACACCGGTGTCATCAGTGGTACAAGTTATTTTATGCGCTATAATCGCTCTGTGTATTATACATATTAAATTTAATAAATAATTAATCTATTATATTCTTTAACCATAGTTCTGTGTATTATTTTAGTATTGTGCCCACCTCATATTATTGTGACATACTTAACACTTTATAAACATAACGTAATACAGGTTTTCAAATATAACTAGGTGTATATACACCTTTACATCCACTGGGAATATATTTATTGGGAATCAGCATTTTGCGCCACCTTAGTCTTTTGTTTTATTTATCTTTAACAGTTTTTTGGGAAAGAACGTTATTTTAGGTGTGCAGCATTCCCATCTGCTTTAGACATATATTTAACATTGTTCTTTCTGTTATAAAAGATCTAACTGTCCTTTTAAGGGCAATGCCCATCCAAATGCCCTTTTCAGGGCAATGGGGAGCTTAGGTTTTTTTAGATAGTATTTTATTTGGGGGGTTGTTTGTGTGGGTGGTGGGTTTTACTGTTGGGGGGGTTATTTGTATTTTTTTTTTACAGGTAAAAGAGCTGATTACTTTGGGGCAATGCCCCGCAAAAGGCCCTTTTAAGGGCTATTGGTAGTTTAGTTTAGGCTAGGGTTTTTTTATTTTGGGGGGGCTTTTTTATTTTGATATGGCTATTAGTTTAGGTGTAATTAGTTTAAATATCTGTAATTTATTTATTATTTTCTGTAATTTAGTGTTTTTTTGTACTTTAGCTAATTTAATTTAATTTAGGTAATTGTATTTAATTTAGTTAATTTATTTAATTATAGTGTAGTGTTAGGTGTTATTGTAACTTAGGTTAGGTTTTATTTTACAGGTACTTTTGTATTTATTTTAGCTAGGTAGTTATTAAATAGTTAATAACTATTTAATATCTATTGTACCTTGTTATTGTAGCTAGCTTAGGGTTTATTTTATAGGTATTTAGTTTTTAAATAGGAATAATGTAGTTAATTAAATACATTTTATTTAGATTTATTTTAATTATAATTAAGGGGGTTAGGGTTAGACTTACGTTTAGGGGTTAATACATTTAGTATAGTGGCGGTGATGTTGGGGGCGGTAGATTAAGGGTTAATAAATGTAGGTAGGTGGCAGCGATGTTAGGGACGGCAGATTAGGGGTTAATAATATTTAACTAATGTAGGAGGCGGGAGTGCGGCGGTTTAGGGGTTAATATGTTTATTATAGTGGCGGCGACGTTGGGGGCGGCAGATTAGGGGTCAATAAGTGTAGGTAGGTTGCAGCGACATGGGGGCGGCATATTAGGGGTTAATAAATATAATGTAGGTGTCGGCGATGTTGGGGGCAGCATATTAGGGGTTCATAAATATAATGTAGGTGGTGGCGGTGTCCGGAGCGGCAGATTAGGGGTTAAAAATTTTATTATAGTGTTTGTGACTTTTAAATGAGTTAGGAATCTTGACAGGGTAGGGTGTACCGCTCACTTTTTGGCCTCCCAGGACAGACTCGTAATACCGGCGCTATGGAAGTCCCATAGAAAAAAGACTTTACGAAGTTTACGTAAGTCGTTTTGCGATAAGGCCAAAGAAGTGTGCAGTGACCCTAAACCTTCAAGACTCGTAATACCAGCGTGCGTAAAAAAGCAGCGTTAGGACCTCTTAACGCTGCTTTTTTACCTTAACGCACAACTCGTAATCTAGCCGATAGAGAAATTTAGAGGTTTAAAGGTTATAAATGTTGGTTGTGCAAAGCTGGGGAATGGGTAGTAAAGTCATCATCTATCTTTTTAAACAATAACAATTTTTTTGTGTTGACTGTCCCTTTAATAAAATATGCATTCCTGGAAGCATCTGTTAATTGCATTAATGGCACCTTTACCAACACATTTAAATAGGATTTGCACAAGGTTGCATCATTTCAGTCCTATGAGAAAACTACTTTTTATTTCATAATTTTGTGGTAAAAAAAACTCCACTAATGCTTTGCAATACAGGAATTTGACAGTGTTATTGTAACCCATCAAAAACAGTTTACAAGCAATTTTCTCATGACTGTTGGAATTTTCGACTTTAACTTGTATGAATGTTTAAAACCATTTTGGCCAGTTGTTTTAGGCAGGTCTTTTGTTTTTTTAACTTTAAAGCTTTCACACATACTCAGTTCACCTGTTAATATATAAAATCATTTTCAGGATTAATACTATGTTAAATATACTGCTCAGTTAACAATTTAAAACTTTTATATTGTAAAGTTTATACACAAATAAAACACAATCAACATAATTTAAATTTGAGATTGTGCGCCAGTGTTTGGATATTAGCTTTAAAATAAACAAAATGGTATGAAACATCATGAATTTATATTAATTAAAGGGACACTGAACCCACATTTTTTCTTTTGGGATTCAGATAGAGCATGCAATTTTAAGCAACTTTCTAATTTACTCCTATTATCAAATTGTCTTCATTCTCTTGGTATCTTTATTTGAAATGCAAGAATGTAAGTTTAGATGCCGGCCCCTTTTTGGTGAACAACCTGGGTTGTTCTTGCTGATTGGTGGATAAATTCATCCACCAATAAACAAGTGCTTTCCATGGTTCTGAACCCAAAAAATAACTTAGATGCCTTATTTTTCAAATAAAAAAAGCAAGAGAACGAAGAAAATCTGATAATAGGAGTAAATTAGAAAGTTGCTTAAAATTGCCTGCTCTATCTGATGTACAAAAGAAAAAATTTGGCTTCAGTGTCCCTTTAAAGGGACATGAATCCAACATTTTTTTTAATTTCATGGTTCAGACCGAGCATACAATTATAAACAATTATCTTATTTACTTCATTATATTGGTATACTTTCGTGATTAACAGTAATGCACTACTGATCACAGTGGGTACCCAATGACAACAGGCATTTATATGCAGCCACCAATCAGAAGCTAGTTCACAGTAGGGCATTGCTACTCCTGAGCCTACCTACATATGCTTTTTTAAAAATAATGATATCAAAAGAACAGAGCAAATTTAGATAAAAGAAGTAAATTGGAAAGTTGTCAAAATGTCATGCTCTGCTGTGAACGTTTAGGGGCCTATTTATAAAATGTCTGTCCGGCATGATCCGATCAGCGGATCATGTCCAACAGACATCGCTGAATGCGGACAGCATACGCTCTCCGCATTTAGCATTGCACAAGCAGTTCTTGTGACCTGCTAGTGTAACACCGCCCCCTGCAGATTCAAGGCCAATCGGCCGCTAGCAGGGGGTGTCAATCAACCCGATCGTATCTGATCAGGTTGATTGCTGTCCGCGGCCTCAGAGCTGGCGGACAGGTTATGGAGCAGCGGTCTTTAGATCGCTGTTTCATAACTTGGTGTTTCTGGCGAGCCTTCCATATGGAGCTTGATAAATATGCCCATATCTTTACTTTACTGTCCCTTGTTTAAAAACTTGGATTCTGACTCATAATGTAGTTTTCATCAATACCTAATAAATTTGATGCTAAAATGAATTTTCCTATTGATTGCATAACTTCTTTTTTCCATGGTGGTCGGTAAAGAACCCTGAGACACCCCCACAAAAGTTTTCTTACCAAATCCGAATGTAAGAAAACCAGATCTTCCTGATTTACGTGTTATTCACTCAGATTAAAGGGACAGTCAACACCAGAATTTTTGTTTTTTAAAAAGAAAGATAATCCCTTTATTACCTATTCCCCAGTTTTGCATAACCAACTCTGTTATAGAAATACACTTTTTACCTCTGTGATTACCTTGTATCTAAGCCTCTGCAAACTGCCCCCTTGTTTCAGTTGCTTTGACAGACTTGCATTTTATCCAATCAGTGCTCACTCCACGTGCATGAGCACAATATTATCTATATGTAACAGATGAACTAATGCCCTCTAGGGGTAAAAATGCATTCAGATTAGAGGCAGTCTTCAAGGTCTAAGAAATTAGCATATGAACCTCCTAGGATTAGCTTTCAACTAAGAATACCAAGAGAACAAAGCAAAATTGGTGATAAAAGTAAATTGGAAAGTTTTTTAAAATTACATTCCCTATTTAAATCATGAAAGTTTTTTTTTGGACTTGACTGTCCCTTTAACAAGTTCAGATGCCAACACTTCTAGTGGACTGGAATGCCATAGAAACAGATTTCTAAACCACCTGCATTTATTATGAAGATAATCCACAAAAAACTATCATGCAAAATGGGGAGCAATATAGTCCTGTCTGGCAGTAAAAATATTTGTTACATATAGCAACATTACGGCTAGATTTAGAGTTTTGTCGGTAAGAACCCGCGTAGCTAACGCCGGCTTTTTTCTGGGCGCACCATAAAAATAACTCTGGTATTGAGAGTCCACATAAAGGCTGCGTTAGGCTCCAAAAAAGGAGCATAGAGCATATTTAACGCAGCTTCAACTCTCGATACCAGAGTTGCTTACGGACGCGGCCAGCCTCAAAAACGTGCTGGTGCACGATTCCCCCATAGGAAACAATGGGGCTGTTTGAGCTGAAAAAAAACCTAACACCTGCAAAAAAGCCGCGTTCAGCTCCTAACGCAGCCCCATTGTTTGCTATGGGGAAACACTTCCTACGTCTGCACCTAACACCCTAACATGTACCCCGAGTCTAAACACCCCTAGCCTTACACTTATTAACCCCTAATCTGCCGCCCCCGCTATCGCTGACCCCTGCATATTATTTTTAACCTCTAATCTGCCGCTCCGTAAACCGCCGCTACTTACATTATCCTTATGTACCCCTAATCTGCTGCCCCTAACACCGCCGACCCCTATATTATATTTATTAACCCCTAATCTGCCCCCCACAACGTCGCCTCCACCTGCCTACACTTATTAACCCCTAATCTGCCGAGCGGACCGCACCGCTATCATAATAAAGTTATTAACCCCTAATCCGCCTCACTAACCCTATAATAAATAGATTAACCCCTAATCTGCCCTCCCTAACATCGCCGACACCTAACTACAATTATTAACCCCTAATCTGCCGACCGGAGCTCACCGCTATTCTAATAAATGTATTAACCCCTAAAGCTAAGTCTAACCCTAACACTAACACCCCCCTAACTTAAATATAATTTAAATCTAACGAAATTAATTAACTCTTATTAAATAAATGATTCCTATTTAAAGCTAAATAATTACCTGTAAAATAAATCCTAATATAGCTACAATATAAATTATAATTATATTATAGCTATTTTAGGATTAATATTTATTTTACAGGTAACTTTGTATTTATTTTAACCAGGTACAATAGCTATTAAATAGTTAAGAACTATTTAATAGCTAAAATAGTTAAAATAATTACAAAATTACCTGTAAAAGAAATCCTAACCTAAGTTACAATTAAACCTAACACTAGACTATCAATAAATTAATTAAATAAACTACCTACAATTATCTACAATTAACCTAACACTACACTATCAATAAATTAATTAAATACAATTGCTACAAATAAATACAATTAAATAAACTAGCTAAAGTACAAAAAATAAAAAAATATTTACAAACATAAGAAAAATATTACAACAATTTTAAACTAATTACACCTACTCTAAGCCCCCTAATAAAATAACAAAGCCCCCCAAAATAAAAAAATGCCCTACCCTATTCTAAATTACTAAAGTTCAAAGCTCTTTAACCTTACCAGCCCTGAACAGGGCCCTTTGCGGGGCATGCCCCAAGAAATACAGCTCTTTTGCCTGCAAAAAAAAACATACAATACCCAAGCCCCCCAACATTACAACCCACCACCCACATACCCCTAATCTAACCCAAACCCCCCTTAAATAAACCTAACACTAAGCCCCTGAAGATCATCCTACCTTGTCTTCACCTCACCGGGTATCACACCGATCCGTCCAGAAGAGCTCCTCTGATGTCCTGATCCAAGCCCAAGCGGGGGGCTGAAGAGGTCCATGATCCGGCTGAAGTCTTCATCCAAGTGGGGCAGAAGAGGTCTTCCATCCGATTGAAGTCTTCATCCAAGCGGCATCCATCCGGAGCGAAGCAGCAGCATCCTGAAGACCTCCACCGCGGAACATCCATCCTGGCCGACGACTGAACGACGAATGACGGTTCCTTTAAATGACGTCATCCAAGATGGCGTCCCTCGAATTCCGATTGGCTGATAGGATCAGCCAATCGGAATTAAGGTAGGAATATTCTGATTGGCTGATGGACTCAGCCAATCAGAATCAAGTTCAATCCGATTGGCTGATCCGATCAGCCAATCAGATTGAGCTCGAATTCTATTGGCTGTTCCGATCAGCCAATAGAATGCAAGCTCAATCTGATTGGCTGATTGGATCAGCCAATCGGATTGAACTTGATTCTGATTGGCTGATTCCATCAGCCAATCAGAATATTCCTACCTTAATTCCGATTGGCTGATAGAATCCTATCAGCCAATCGGAATTCGAGGGACGCCATCTTGGATGACGTCATTTAAAGGAACCGTCATTCGTCGTTCAGTCGTCGGCCAGGATGGATGTTCCGCGGTGGAGGTCTTCAGGATGCTGCCGCTTCGCTCCGGATGGATGCCGCTTGGATGAAGACTTCAATCGGATGGAAGACCTCTTCTGCCCCGCTTGGATGAAGACTTCAGCCGGATCATGGACCTCTTCAGCCCCCCTGCTTGGGCTTGGATCAGGACATCGGAGGAGCTCTTCTGGATGGATCGGTGTGATACCCGGTGAGGTGAAGACAAGGTAGGATGATCTTCAGGGGCTTAGTGTTAGGTTTATTTAAGGGGGGTTTGGGTTAGATTAGGGGTATGTGGGTGGTGGGTTGTAATGTTGGGGGGCTTGGGTATTGTATGTTTTTTTTTACAGGCAAAAGAGCTGTATTTCTTGGGGCATGCCCCGCAAAGGGCCCTGTTCAGGGCTGGTAAGGTTAAAGATCTTTGAACTTTAGTAATTTAGAATAGGGTAGGGCATTTTTTTATTTTGGGGGGCTTTGTTTTTTTATTAGGGGGCTTAGAGTAGGTGTAATTAGTTTAAAATTGTTGTAATATTTTTCTTATGTTTGTAAATATTTTTTTATTTTTTGTAACTTAGTTCTTTTTTATTTTTTGTACTTTAGCTAGTTTATTTAATTGTATTTATTTGTAGCAATTGTATTTAATTAATTTATTGATAGTGTAGTGTTAGGTTAATTGTAGGTAATTGTAGGTAGTTTATTTAATTAATTTATTGATAGTCTAGTGTTAGGTTTAATTGTAACTTAGGTTAGGATTTCTTTTACAGGTAAATTTGTAATTATTTTAACTATTTTAGCTATTAAATAGTTCTTAACTATTTAATAGCTATTGTACCTGGTTAAAATAAATACAAAGTTACCTGTAAAATAAATATAAATCCTAAAATAGCTATAATATAATTATAATTTATATTGTAGCTATATTAGGATTTATTTTACAGGTAAGTATTTAGCTTTAAATAGGAATAATTTATTTAATAAGAGTTAATTAATTTTGTTAGATTTAAATTATATTTAACTTAGGGGGGTGTTAGTGTTAGGGTTAGACTTAGCTTTAGGGGTTAATACATTTATTAGAATAGCGGTGAGCTCCAGTCGGCAGATTAGGGGTTAATGTTTGAAGTTAGGTGTCGGCAATGTTAGGGAGGGCAGATTAGGGGTTAATACTATTTATGATAGGGTTAGTGAGGCGGATTAGGGGTTAATAACTTTATTATAGTAGCGCTCAGGTCCGGTCGGCAGATTAGGGGTTAATAAGTGTAGGCAGGTGGAGGCGACGTTGTGGGGGGCAGATTAGGGGTTAATAAATATAATATTGGGGTTGGCGATGTTAGGGCAGCAGATTAGGGGTACATAAGGATAATGTAAGTAGCGGCGGTTTACGGAGCGGCAGATTAGGGGTTAATAATAATATGCAGGGGTCAGCGATAGCGGGGGCGGCAGATTAGGGGTTAATAGGTGTAAGGTTAGGGGTGTTTAGACTCGGGGTACATGTTAGAGTGTTAAGTGCAGACGTAGGAAGGGTTACCGCATAGCAAACAATGGGGCTGCGTTAGGAGCTGAACGCGGCTTTTTTGCAGGTGTTTGGTTTTTTTTCAGCTCAAACAGCCCCATTGTTTCCTATGGGGGAATCATGCACGAGCACGTTTTTGAGGCTGGCCGCGTCCGTAAGCAACTCTGGTATCGAGAGTTGAAGCTGCGTTAAAAATGCTCTACGCTCCTTTTTTGGAGCCTAACGCAGCCTTTATGTGGTCTCTCAATACCAGAGTTATTTTTATGGTGCGGCCAGAAAAAAGCCGGCGTTAGTTTTTCGGGGCGTTACCGACAAAACTCCAAATCTAGCCGATAGTTAATCAATCACAAGAGACAAATGTGTGAAGGCACCAATCAACAGCTAGCTCCCACTAGTTTAGGATATTTGTGTATTCTTTTATAGCAAGGGATACCAATATAACAAAGCACATTTGAAAATAGAAGTGAATTTAAAAGTGTCTTAAAACGAAAGGCTCTATTTGAATCATATAAGTTTCCACTTGTGGAATAATATTTATTTTTAATAAGTATATATACAAAATAAATATACATATGATGGGGATTAAATCTCAGGAATATGGAAAGTTAAGATTTGTTCTACTATAAACCAAAAAAATAATATTAAAATAGAGATTCTTTTGGGGACCATCATTTTTAAATTGCAATACTCAGAATAGCAATCTTAGATGAATAATGGAAAATCCTTGGGATTTATTGAAAATAGATTTTATGTTAGTAGAAATATTAAGCAATAAGTCAAAGTCTGTTGACTGAATTTTAATACAAATATATTTTAAGAAATGAAAATTATATTAGATGCACAAAATTATAGAAGCATTACTGCTCATTTTAAATCTAATGGCCATAACAAAAAAGTATAAAAATCATATTGTAATAGCAAAAAATTGTATTTATGTAATTTACAGTACACTGCACATACCTTCAGCAAATAAAATAAGATTAGCTGAATGTATGTAATATATTCAGTACGGTTCTCAGAACACTATTATTACATTTTGACAAAAACAAATTGCAAAGTAAATTTGCAGGAAATTATTTTTTTTAGAGATATGGGAAGCTATCCCTTATTGGAAAAGTAACAGTTTTATCATGGAGGATTTTGGTAAATTTGTAAATTAAAGGGACATTATAGCACAAAAAATGTCATGCTTTGATTTGTTACAACGTGTGATTTTAGCATTAGAAACCCTGCAATGTTATGTGATTATTCCTCCCAAATGGGTTAAATACAAATTTAGAGTACTGCTCAGGAGCAACACAGTATACAAGAATGGGTGTAATACTTAATAGGACCTATCTTGTGCAACATGTAGGCCAAACAAATATATTGTAAAATTCGCCAATTTAGGTGCTACACCGATTCAGCTCCTATGTTTGTGATTGTTGCCGATTTTAACTTATATTGGAATAAAGATTACAAGTTTTATATCACGAACTGTCCGCACCTCGTGCTTCATACTGCTCAGGAGCCACAGAGAACGTTAACATATTCCCCCATAGAAGTCAAAGGAGCAAAAAAAACGCTGGAAAAAAAACATACTCACGTGCAAACCCGATCACATAATCTCAAGTGTGCTTCCCCGACATGAAAATAGGAATATTTCACATTCCTATATACTTCACATATTCTATTTATTCATAAATACATATTTTACATATATCTGATGGCATTTTGGTACAATATATATTTATTCCTATATCTATTATAAGTACAGGTATGTATGTATATATATATATATATATACATATATATATATATATATATATATATATATAGATATAAACAGATATAAATAGGAATATCTATTTGTAAATACATAGAACATACTCTGCTATGTGCAGATCATTGGAATGTGAAATATTTACATAAATATGCTTTTACATGTTTTTATTATGTATATATATATAATGTAAAATATGTTTATTAATTAAATAAATGTATAAAATGTGTGCACACATACAAAAAATATATATATATATATATATATATATATATATATACACACCTTTTGGCTCTTCACAAACACATTGTTGATCACTCACAAATATTTTACTTTCTACTTGTAATACACGCACTATCCTGCGTGTTAAAAATTTATTTCCGGAGGTGTTTGCACACGTGAGAAAGCGCTAAATAGCACACCACTTGTAATCTGGATGTCAATATAATAATTGACCAAACATGCCAGTATATCCATCATGCCTATAAACAAATGCAACTAATATTATTTAGCAGGGATCAGGATTGATTCATATTGCAATAGATTAATCTCACACATGTAAATTAGTATTTCCCTTACACGCTGTTCAAAATGGCTAATTCAAAAGACCTGTAATGTAAAATTAAAGTGAAGGTAAACTTGCCTTGATGCTGATCCAGTATGTCATTCTTTGTTGAAAATCAGTATGACTTTCATTCATCAAACCTTCTAACTTTTAGTGTAATTCGAGTTATTAGCATTTTAAATCAATTACTGCTGGTCCACAAATCCAGCCCGTTTTTTAGTTTGTTTTTTTTGCTCTATCACGTGTTTCTATTATTCAATTGATAATCTGGCCGTTAGGCGGCCGTCACTCCATATCACCCGCCTCCTTTATCCTCTGCGCATGCGCTATTCTTTGTTATATATATTGAATCCCTTGCACGCTCCCGTTTCTCATTTGGATAATGGCCTCGCATGCGCAGTACAGTTGAATCGCCAATTTACGCAGGCGCAGTTGATCAGAGCATCTGATCCGATCATCGTGCACACGATTTTGAGAGACATATAGAGCGGGTGGGACCGCTCTATACGTCACAGACCAACAAAGCAGGAACTAGAGGGAGGGAGGAGTCGCCATCAAAACCATAGCGTTTAGATAAATGTATGTACATTGATAATTTTAAATGTAATTGAAACTATAAGTTAGCGATCAGATTATGCTAATAATAAGTAATGAATTTATGTATTTAAAAGCTTAAAACTTTACCTTTACTTTAAGAGGTGTGAAAGGGTCATTGTATATGCCAAGTAATTTACAACCAAAAAAACATTTTGCTGAACTTTTTTGTTTGGGAATGTGGGCTTTTAGCAGCTGAATCAATTTTGGATTGGGATCACTAAAAAAAAAACATGATTCTCATTATTTTCTCTGAAACTGAGTTATCAGGAGATATTGGATATTGGAAATATTGGAAATGACACCTATGAGCCTATTGATCTAAACCCTCTCTGCTGATCTAATGCGTCTCGTAAAAAGGTGATTTTTTGTCTTGAGAGTTGTTTATTTCTTTATGCAGAGTTCTAGATGTTGAACTGTGACACCTACATTGTAAGTTTTTGATAATCAGGCCCTGTATGAGTGATAGAGAATGCTGAGCCAGTTATTATTGAAAAAAAGCTGATGAGTGATGACAGATGTGTTCCCAGTATGCTATATCACCAGGAGGGGCGCCTATGTCCTACAGTGTGGAAGACAAGAGTAACCAAAGCTAAGAAAATGTGTTCCTGTGTTCTGTCCGGGACTGGGAGTTGTTGTTCATAACAAGATATCCTAAATGAGTATATAGAATTTGCAATTGTTTGAAAATATTATTTGAGTTTACTCTATAATAATTTATGAATATCTGTGCCTCGTTTAGTACTGTATAAGACGTAGAAGATAAAGCGCTTCATATCAGTTTAAACAATAAAATACTATTTATTTTACTATTTTAGGTTTTATTTAAGACATTCATTTGAATAAGAGACTCTTTTATATCACCCTTTGGGATTGTATAAAGTCAGAAAATATCTGATAAATTATGATATTTTATATTTGTGTGAGAGTCTATATATATATATATCATTTTTGTATCACCTTTATCATCATATATAGGAAGCTTTGCTTGAGTTTAATTATAATATCACACTTTTTAAAAATATTGAATACATTTTACTATAGTACTATTTTTCATAGTTTGTTGCAGATTTTCATTCTCAAAAAACAAATTAAAATTTGGATTCATTATTTAGCATTTTGTCGCACAGGTCATTTAAGTGATAATTTGCATACCAGGAGAACGAGGCAAATGACATAATAGAATATAAATTACAAAGCTGTTTGAAATCACATGTTCTGTCTGAATCATGAAAGAAACATTTTGGTTGTATGTCCTTTAACAAAACCCACATGTATAATGTATATAATATATAATAAAGTATTTTAATCATAAGTCATATATACATATTAAATATAAAATATAGATTTGTTTTTATTGCAATACATATGATTTAAAGTGATTTGGATTGGATATAAAGAACAACCAATGTTGAAATAAGCAACAACTTCCTGAACTTTTGGATGCGCATATTGTACCTATCTGGGTAAATACTGGTGATCATTAAACCCTTGGTGACTATTTTTTCCTTTATCTGCTTTATATATGGACTCAAATGGTGAACTTGTAAATAAGGTGTCTTCTAGGGATGGGCAAATGTTTCGCAACATTCGAAAAATGAAACGAATTTTAACACATTCGTTCGTTCGAATCGAATTTCGAATGTTTACATAACATTCTAACATTCGATTTTCGAATGTTCGGTTTCAAATTTTACGATTACTTTCGAAAATATTAGTTTCGAAAAATTCAAATTTATATTTGTAATAGTATTTCTAATGCTTTCTTTAAATGTAATATTCGAATGATGCAATATTCCATATAGAAACATTCAAAATTATATATTTGTATCTATTATGTATCAATTTACTAGATTCCCGCCCTACCACATAAACTATTGAACTTCTGACTAGTATTTGTTAAATGGAATGTTAAATTTCGAAATTTCAAATGTGAACATTCGATATAATTATAAACATTCAAATTCGAAAGTGACATTCGAAAACTGTAAATAGCATTAGATTATAGAAATTTTTTAGAATATTCGTTCTTATCAACATTTTGGATTTATAATTCAAATTTCGGTAATAACATTCGTTCTAACATTCGCATTCGGAAATGTACACATTCGCCCATCCCTAGTGTCTTCTCATAAGATTAGTTTGTTGGGGACAGTTTTTTTTGAGTGATTTAAAGTGATATAGTATATGACAAGTTCCTGGACGGTATATATACTGTGTTTAAATAAGAGCTAATATTTTACTTTAAACTTGTAATATGAGAGTAAAAATGAAAATTCTATGGATTGCTGCTCCTAGTGATGTTTGCTCACCATATCGCTATATTTTTACGCTGCTGCAAAGGGGTTAAATACATTGTTAAAGTCAGCTCCAGAGCAGCAATTCACTACTGGGAGCTAGCTGAACACACAAATAGAATATGTGTGTAGCTGCCAGTCACCGGGTAGCTGCCTCTACTGCATTGCTGCTCCTTATCTTACCTAAGTATGTTTTTCAACAATGGATACCAAACAAACAATGTAAATTTAAAAATGTAAGCAAATTCAAAATTAAAATTCTTTAAAGTTGCATGTTCTGTTTGAAACATGAAACTTTTTTTTAATTTTGACTTGCATGTCCCTTTGTCTCACTCAAATGCTTAGGTACATTAAAATAAATTAAAATAAATCATGCATTTTTTCAGAGAATTGTTTTTCGAGTACTTGAAATGGATAAATTAAACTTTAGCACATTATTTTATCATTGGGGTTCAACAACATAAATCTCTCCGTTTTGTAAGATTATCTAAGAGCTCTTGTCAGTACTGTGAGGTCCCTAAAAGAATTTTACAATTGCAACTTTTACCTTAAAAGGACAGTATACACAAATGTTCATATAACTGCATGTAATACACACTACTATAAAGAAGAATGTGCACAGATACTGATCTAAAAATCCAGTATAAAACCATTTAAAAACTTACTTAGAAGCTCCCAGTTTAGCTCTGTTGATGAGGTTAGGCTGGGACACCCAGAGAAAGGGGCTAGGATCAGATACTCCCCCCCCCCTTCCCTGCATATGAAAAGACAGATTACATAAACAGGAGCCAGCAGGAGTCTACATCTGACACTGTGGGGAGTTTGAAAATCAGCACAATGGTCTTAAAAAATAAGCAAAACTATACTTTGTTACAAAAACACTCCCAGATGGAAGATATAAATGGATAATCTAGAAAACATTTATGCAATGAAAAATCTAGTTTACAATGTCCCTTTAAGAGTTGTTTATTTCGCTATTCAAGGATCTGAATGTTACAAAATAATGCTAAAAAAGACCCCAAAAATTGTGTGATTTATTTCCATGCTGGTGAGTGTTTGGTCATCGGGCCTTAGGTGGCAAAGAAAATATAATATAATAAAAAAAAATGTTTATTTTTATATAAATTATCAAAAATCTATATACTTCAGTAGAAAATCTTAAAAACATATTTATCTCAGATCAAGTGGAATAGGAGAGTCTTTGGGCTACATTTATCTAGCAGCAGATGCTGCTTTACGTTTTGGCTTTGCCTGAAATAAAAGTTATTCCAATCCAATCTGGATGATTGACAGCCCCTGCTCGTGGGAAATTGGCTGCCAGTGAGCAGGGGGCGGCATTGCACAAGCATTTCTGGGGAATGTGCAATGATAAATGTCGACAACGTATGATGTCCACATGTAGCAATGAACAGCGGACATGATTCGCTACAGCAAATCATGTCTGCTCGACACTTCATAAATCAAGCCCTATATACCATTGCTTGATACAACAGGCTTCTATATGTATCAGGGTGTAGAAGTCTTATGGCTAGATTTAGAGTTTTGTCGGTAATGACCCGCGTATCTAATGCTGGCTTTTTTCCCCCCGCACCTTTTAAATACCGCTGGTATTTAGAGTTCACAGAAGGGCTGCGTTAGGCTCCAAAAAGGGAGCGTATAGCATAATTTACCGCCACTGCAACTCTCAATACCAGCGGTGCTTACGGATGCGGCCAACTTCAAAAACGTGCTCGTGCACGATTCCCCCATAGAAAACAATGGGGTATTTTGAGCTGAAAAAAAAACTAACACCTGCAAAAAAGCAGCGTTCAGCTCCTAACGCAGCCCCATTGTTTCCTATGGGGAAACACTTCCTAAGTCTGCACCTAACACCCTAACATGAACCCCGAGTCTAAACACCCCTAACCTTACACTTATTAACCCCTAATCTGCAGCCCCCGCTATCGCTAACCCCTGCATATTTTTTTTAACCCCTAATCTGCCGCTCCGTACACCACCGCAACCTACATTATACCTATGTACCCCTAATCTGCTGCCCCTAACACCGCCAACCCCTATATTATATTTATTAACCCCTAATCTGCCTCCCTCAACGTCGCCGCCAGCTACCTACCCCTAAGGCTAAGTCTAACCCTAACACCCCCCTAAATTAAATATAATTTAAATCTAACGAAATAAATTAACTCTTATTAAATAAATTATTCCTATTTAAAGCTAAATACTTACCTGTAAAATAAACCCTAATATAGCTACAATATAAATAATAATTATATTGTAGCTATCTTAGGATTTATTTTTATTTTACAGGAAACTTTCAATTTATTTTAACTAGGTACAATAGCTATTAAATAGTTATTAACTATTTAATAGCTACCCAGCTAAAATAAAGAGAAATTTACCTATAAAATAAAAACTAACCTAAGTTACAATTACACCTAACACTACACTTTAATAAATTATTCCTATTTAAAACTAAATACTTACCTGTAAAATAAACCCTAAGATAGCTACAATATAATTAATAATTACATTGTATTTATTTTAGGGTTTATATTTATTTTACAGGTAACTTAGTATTTATTTTAGCTAGTTAGAATAGTTATTAAATAGTTATTAACTATTTAATAACTACCTAGCTAAAAGAAATACCAAATTACCTGTAAAGTAAATCATAACCTAAGTTACAATTAAACCTAACACTACACTATCATTAAATTAATTAAATAAATTAACTACAAATAACTACAATTAAATACAATTACATAAACTAACTAAAGTACAAAAAATAAAAAAGCTGTTACAAAAAATAAAAAAAATAAGTTACAAACATTTAAAAAATATTACAACAATTTTAAGCTAATTACACCTAATCTAAGCCCCCTAATAAAATAACAAAGCCCCCCAAAATAAAAAAATGCCCTACCCTATTCTAAATTAAAAAAGTTCAAAGCTCTTTTACCTTACCAGCCCTTAAAAGGGCCTTTTGTGGGGCATACCCCAAAGAAAACTGCTCTTTTGCCTGTAAAAGAAAAATACAACCCCCCCAACATTAAAACCCACCACCCACATACCCCTAATCTAACCCAAACCACCCTTAAAAAACCTAACACTACCCCCCTGAAGATCATCCTACCTTGAGTCGTCTTCACTTAGCCGAGCCACTGATGGAACTGAAGAGGAGACCCGGAGCGGCAGAAGTGATCCTCCAAGGGGCGCTGAAGAAGTCTTCCATCCGATGAAGTGATCCTCCAAGCGGCGCTGAAGAAGTCTTCCATCCGGGCGATGTCATCTTCCAAGCGGGGTCTTCAATCTTCTTTCTTCAGGATCCATCTTGCAGACCTCCGACGCGGAACATCCTGCTGGCCCGACGGACTACCGACGAATGAAGGCTCCTTTAAGGGACGTCATCCAAGATGGCGTCTCTCGAATTCCGATTGGCTGATAGGATTCTATCAGCCAATCGGAATTAAGGTAGGAAAATTCTGATTGTTCCGATCAGCCAATAGACTGCGAGCTCAATCTGATTGGCTGATTGGATCAGCCAATCGGATTGAACTTGAATCTGATTGGCTGATTCAATCAGCCAATAAGAATTTTCCTACCTTAATTCCTATCAGCCAATCGGAATTCGAGGGACTCCATCTTGGATGACGTCCCTTAAAGGAGCCTTCATTCGTCGGTAGTCCGTCGGGCCAGCAGGATGTTCCGCGTCGGAGGTCTGCAAGATGGATTCTGAAGAAAGAAGATTGAAGACCCCGCTTGAAAGATGACATCGCCCGGATGGAAGACTTCTTCAGCGCCGCTTGGAGGATCACTTCATCGGATGGAAGACTTCTTTCAGCACCCCTTGGAGGATCACTTCTGCCGCTCCGGATCTCCTCTTCAGTTCCATCGGTGGCTCGGCTGAGTGAAGACGACTCAAGGTAGGATGATCTTCAGGGGGGTAGTGTTAGGTATTTTTAAGGGGGGTTTGGGTTAGATTAGGGGTATGTGGGTGGTGGGTTTTAATGTTGGGGGGGGTTGTATTTTTCTTTTACAGGCAAAAGAGCAGTTTTCTTTGGGGTATGCCCCACAAAAGGCCCTTTTAAGGGCTGGTAAGGTAAAAGAGCTTTGAACTTTTTTAATTTAGAATAGGGTAGGGCATTTTTTTATTTTGGGGGGCTTTGTTATTTTATTACAATGTAATTATTAATTATATTGTAGCTATCTTAGGGTTTATTTTACAGGTAAGTATTTAGTTTTAAATAGGAATAATTTATTAAAGTGTAGTGTTAGGTGTAATTGTAACTTAGGTTAGTTTTTATTTTATAGGTAAATTTCTCTTTATTTTAGCTGGGTAGCTATTAAATAGTTAATAACTATTTAATAGCTATTGTACCTAGTTAAAATAAATTGAAAGTTTCCTGTAAAATAAAAATAAATCCTAAGATAGCTACAATATAATTATTATTTATATTGTAGCTATATTAGGGTTTATTTTACAGGTAAGTATTTAGCTTTAAATAGGAATAATTTATTTAATAAGAGTTAATTTATTTCGTTAGATTTAAATTATATTTAACTTAGGGGGGTGTTAGGGTTAGACTTAGCCTTAGGGGTAGGTAGCTGGCGGCGACGTTGAGGGAGGCAGATTAGGGGTTAATAAATATAATATAGGGGTTGGCGGTGTTAGGGGCAGCAGATTAGGGGTACATAGGTATAATGTAGGTTGCGGTGGTGTACGGAGCGGCAGATTAGGGGTTAAAAAAAATATGCAGGGGTTAGCGATAGCGGGGGCTGCAGATTAGGGGTTAATAAGTGTAAGGTTAGGGGTGTTTAGACTCGGGGTTCATGTTAGGGTGTTAGGTGCAGACTTAGGAAGTGTTTCCCCATAGGAAACAATGGGGCTGCGTTAGGAGCTGAACGCTGCTTTTTTGCAGGTGTTAGTTTTTTTTTCAGCTCAAAATACCCCATTGTTTTCTATGGGGGAATCGTGCACGAGCACGTTTTTGAAGTTGGCCGCATCCGTAAGCACCGCTGGTATTGAGAGTTGCAGTGGCGGTAAATTATGCTATACGCTCCCTTTTTGGAGCCTAACGCAGCCCTTCTGTGAACTCTAAATACCAGCGGTATTTAAAAGGTTATTTTATTAGGGGGCTTAGAGTAGGTGTAATTAGTTTAAAATTGTTGTAATATTTTTCTAATGTTTGTAAATATTTTTTTATTTTTTGTAACTTAGTTCTTTTTTATTTTTTGTACTTTAGCTAGTTTATTTAATTGTATTTATTTGTAGGTATTGTATTTAATTAATTTATTGATAGTGTAGTGTTAGGTTTAATTGTAGATAATTGTAGGTATTTTATTTAATTAATTTATTGATAGTGTAGTGTTAGGTTTAATTGTAACTTAGGTTAGGATTTATTTTACAGGTAATTTTGTAATTATTTTAACTAGGTAGCTATTAAATAGTAAATAACTATTTAATAGCTATTGTACCTGGTTAAAATAAATACAAAGTTGCCTGTAAAATAAATATTAATCCTAAAATAGCTACAATATAATTATTATTTATATTGTAGCTATATTAGGGTTTATTTTACAGGTAAGTATTTAGCTTTAAATAGGAATAATTTATTTAATAAGAGTTAATTTATTTCGTTAGATTTAAATTATATTTAATTTAGGCGGGTGTTAGGGTTAGGGTTAGACTTAGCTTTAGGGGTTAATAAATTTATTAGAGTAGCGGCGAGGTCTGGTCGGCATATTAGGGGGTTAATACTTGAAGTTAAGTGTCGGCGATGTTAGGGAGGGCAGATTAGGGGTTAATACTATTTATTATAGGGTTATTGAGGTGGGAGTGAGGCGGATTAGGGGTTAATAACTTTATTATAGTAGCGGTGAGGTCCGGTCGGCAGATTAGGGGTTAATAATTGTAGGTAGGTGGAGTCGATGTTGAGGGCGGCAGATTAGGGGTTAATAAATATAATATAGGGGTCGGCGGTGTTAGGGGCAGCAGATTAGGGGTACATAGGGATAACGTAGGTGGCGGCGGTGTGCGGTCGGCAGATTAGGGGTTAAACATTTTTAATAGAGTGGCGGCGATGTGGGGGGACCTCGGTTTAGGGGTACATAGGTAGTTTATGGGTGTTAGTGTACTTTATAGCACAGTAGTTAAGAGCTTTATGAACCGGCGTTAGCCCAGAAAGCTGTTAACTACTGACTTTTTTCTGCGGCTGGAGTTTTGTCGTTAGATTTCTAACGCTCACTTCAGCCAAGACTCTAAACACCGGCGTTAGAAAGATCCCATTGAAAAGATAGGATACGCAAATGGCATAGGGGGATCTGCGGTATGGGAAAGTCGCGGCTGGAAAGTGAGCGTTAGACCCTTACCTGACTGACTCTAAATACCAGCGGTATCCCAAAACCAGCGTTAGGAGCCTCTAACGCTGGTTTTGACGGCTAACGCCAAACTCTAAATCTAGCCGTAAATCTAGCCATTAGTTTCCTGACCATACAATTAGTACAGATAGCAGTAGAAGCAAAGAAAATACTAGTGCTTCCTGCAAACTACTCTGTTTTATTAATATTGCAAGATATGTTTATCAATTAGTAGCCAGTGCCCTGCCTCACTTATTTGTACAGGTGACAGGCCTAAGGCTTAACTTGTATTTCTTGTTCTCTGTTTACTGTGAGAAAGAAACTGCACAGAAAAAAGAAATCTTTATGACTAAAGAAATCCGATCTGTGTCAAACATGATTATTATTCATATATTCTGTGGTTTTGTGACTAATGCAGAATGATAGAGTCATCATATTTTTACGACTTTGTTGACTCACCAACTAATTGCGCAGGTTTTTGACACCATTTTAAATGCAGTACAGAGTCTGGTTTTTTGTTCAATGTTTGTTTTCTTCCTAATTCTCTCAATTCTGTCTGACAACTTTTTTTTCCTAAACCATAAACATTTTCATTATGTTTGTAAAGCATTCCGCTTCTGCAGGATAGTCATATATTATAATTCTTTAAAGTCTATCTTTTTATCTACTGTTTCTGTATGCAACTCTCTTGCTCTTGTTATTTATCTGGTATTGCAAAAAACACCTTCTTCATTGACATACCATTAATAATACAGGGATATAAGGGATATTAACCAGCTCTTGTTTTTATGATTTTCCCACACTCCCTACAGAGGCCAAAAAGCTTAATCTGTAACCTAGGTTTTTAAAATTCTGCAGATTGTCTAAAGCAGCTGATTTGCAGAATTTGCAGGTTACTGAGTTTACCTTTTGCCTCTTTAAGGAGTATAGGACAAAGCCCAGTTTACACACAACAACAAGAGGTATTTATTTATTTTGCCCTTTAAATGGACACCTAATAAAAACTAAGCTTTCATTATTCAGATAGAGCATGCCATTTTAAACAACTTTCCAATTTACTTCCATTAACAAAATGTGCACCGTCTTTTAATATTTAAACTTTTTGAGTCACCAGCTCCTACTGAGCATGTACAGGAAAAAGGGTGTATGCATTTGTGACTGGCTGATGGCTGTCACATGGTACGTCTATGCATTTGTGATTGGCTGATGGCTGTCACATGGTCCAGGAGGAGTGGAAAAGACAACTTTTAAAATTGTCAGAAAAAAAATCTACTACTCATTTGAAGTTCAGACTAAGGGCTATTGCATTGTCTTGTAATCTTCCATTTGTTGATTTTGCAAATCTACTGTGTTGACTGGTCCTTTAAAGGGACAGTATACTGTAAAATAGTTTTTCCCTTAATGTGTTTACAATTGCTTTTTTTACCAACTGCAGAGTAAAAAATGTATGAAAATTAGCTTTTTAAGGCTTATTTGTGTATATTAAAGCTTTGATTTTGTGTTTTGAAGCCACAACCTAATAAAATGGGTTGAGCTTGTAGGTATAATCAGATCTCATTACTGTATCACATTGTGTACATATACATGCTTCTTTATCTTATATCTGTCCTTAAAACAATCACCAGTACATGGAGAGAACAATGGAAAATCAACATTTTATTACCTTATCTCTGCTATATCCCACTGGGGTGTAATTTCTTCTGCTGGCTGTGTTTACAAAGCTTATCTATAGCTTGGCCCTGCGGCCACAAACTTTCAGAATAGGTGGGGATACCACATGCTAAATCAACAATTTCAAATGCCAATATAAGGGTAAAGGAGCTACTTGTAAACAATTTAATACACTCCAGCAGGTAAAGTGGATCATTGGGAACAAATTAAAGGGGAGAACATTTTTGAGTAAACTGTCCCTTTAATTCTGAGCTCTGTGCTACTATCCCTCTGAGATTTGCAGGATTTTCCTTAGCCCCACCCACAGAACACCTGGACACGACCACAAACCACCAAGACATGCCCACCGACAGCACAAACACAGCAACTATCCAAGTGAACTCTCCCCTCTCTTTGCAGCCCTGCCCATATAATGGCAACTGCCCCTTAAACCTCATACATCCCGGATACCCTGCCACAAACATTGTGAGGTATGCCAGAGGCTTACCAGTACAGTAATTACATTGCCTACTTTATTTATTACATATTTTATTGCAAAAACAAACAAAAAATATGAATATTTTGTATTTTTTTAAAAGAAGACTACATTCTATCTATCTTACCCACCTTTACCCCCTCACCCCAATTCTGGTAAAAAAAAATTCTTGTTATCTAACTCTTTTACAAAGAATAAGGATAATATTTTCATTTAGATAGTGAATGGAGAATTTTTTTTTAACTATTGTAAAGGGTATTAGCCATAATCATTAGTTTTAATATACAGGGAGTGCAGAATTATTAGGCAAGTTGTATTTTTGAGGATTAATTTTATTATTGAACAACAACAACCATGTTCTCAATTAACCCAAAAAACTCATTAATATCAAAGCTGAATAGTTTTGGAAGTAGTTTTTAGTTTGTTTTTAGTTATAGCTATTTTAGGGGGATATCTGTGTGTGCAGGTGACTATTACTGTGCATAATTATTAGGCAACTTAACAAAAAACAAATATATACCCATTTCAATTATTTATTTTTACCAGAAACCAATATAACATCTCAACATTCACAAATATACATTTCTGACATTCAAAAACAAAACAAAAACAAATCAGTGACCAATAAAGCCACCTTTCTTTGCAAGGACACTCAAAAGCCTGCCATCCATGGATTCTGTCAGTGTTTTGATCTGTTCACCATCAACATTGCGTGCAGCAGCAACCACAGCCTCCCAGACACTGTTCAGAGAGGTGTACTGTTTTCCCTCCTTGTAAATCTCACATTTGATGATGGACCACAGGTTCTCAATGGGGTTCAGATCAGGTGAACAAGGAGGCCATGTCATTAGATTTTCTTCTTTTATACCCTTTCTTGCCAGCCACGCTGTGGAGTACTTGGACGTGTGTGATGGAGCATTGTCCTGCATGAAAATCATGTTTTTCTTGAAGGATGCAGACTTCTTCCTGTACCACTGCTTGAAGAAGGTGTCTTCCAGAAACTGGCAGTAGGACTGGGAGTTGAGCTTGACTCCATCCTCAACCCGAAAAGGCCCCACAAGCTCATCTTTGATGATACCAGCCCAAACCAGTACTCCACCTCCACCTTTCTGGCGTCTGAGTCGGACTGGAGCTCTCTGCCCTTTACCAATCCAGCCACGGGCCCATCCATCTGGCCCATCAAGACTCACTCTCATTTCATCAGTCCATAAAACCTTAGAAAAATCAGTCTTGAGATATTTCTTGGCCCAGTCTTGACGTTTCAGCTTGTGTGTCTTGTTCAGTGGTGGTCGTCTTTCAGCCTTTCTTACCTTGGCCATGTCTCTGAGTATTGCACACCTTGTGTTTTGGGCACTCCAGTGATGTTGCAGCTCTGAAATATGGCCAAACTGGTGGCATGTGGCATCTTGGCAGCTGCACGCTTGACTTTTCTCAGTTCATGGGCAGTTATTTTGCGCCTTGGTTTTTCCACACGCTTCTTGCGACCCTGTTGACTATTTTGAATGAAACGCTTGATTGTTCGATGATCATGCTTCAGAAGCTTTGCAATTTTAAGAGTGCTGCATCCCTCTGCAAGATATCTCACTATTTTTGACTTTTCTGAGCCTGTCAAGTCCTTCTTTTGACCCATTTTGCCAAAGGAATGGAAGTTGCCTAATAATTATGCACACCTGATATAGGGTGTTGATGTCATTAGACCACACCCCTTCTCATTACAGAGATGCACATCACCTAATATGCTTAATTGGTAGTAGGCTTTCGAGCCTATACAGCTTGGAGTAAGACAACATGCATAAAGAGGATGATGTGGTCAAAATACTCATTTGCCTAATAATTCTGCACTCCCTGTACATGTAACACACTGTTAATGGGGTCTATGTAAGATACAAGTCAAGTAGCTTGTGAAGCACCAAAACCTTAAAGGGACAGTCTACACCAGAATTTTTATTGTTTAAAAATATAGATAATCCCTTTATTACCCATTCCTCAGTTTTGTATAACCAACACTGTTATATTAATACACTTTTTACCTCTGTGATTACCTTGTATCTAAGCCTCTGCAAAATGCCCCCTTATTTCAGTTCTTTTAACAGACTTGCATTTTAGCCAATCAGTGCTGACACATGAACTAACGCCCTCTAGTTGTGAAAAAGTTATAAATGCATTCAGAAAAGAGGCGGCCTTCAATGGCTAATAAATTTGCATATGAGCCTCCTAGGTTTAGCTTTCAAATAAGAATACCAAGAGAACAAAGCAAAATTTATGATAAAAGTAAATTGCAAAGTTGTTTAAAATGATATGCCCTATCTGAATCATGAAAGTTTATTTTTGACTAGACTGTCCCTTTAAAAAGAGGTAAACATTTACTACCATATGATTCAAGTATGTCATAATTTACTATTGATATAAGCTAAACTTAGTGAAAAAGCAGTCTAGTCTACTATTTGCAAGTATACTACATATATCCTTAAGTTATCTCTTCACATTTGTAAATGCCAACCCAGCACTCTTAGCAAGCACTTACTCATCTGTGTCTTATTGTAGCTGTTCTTATTCTGAAGATTCTGGTGGTGTACACTGCAGGCAGGACTATCTATAACTGATACAATGGAGGTGACAATGAACTCTGGAGGTGGAACTCTCTATATCTGACCTGAAGGTGTATAATTTTGTATCTGAAGCAATATAAGCAGTGTGGGAGATCATGGGTTACAATATTAAGCAATCAATAGAAAAGTGGAATTTTCCAATCCCTGTTAATGTGTTTCAATAAGGCTAAAACAAACACTTGGGCATAATCCTAGGTGTCTCCTTGTTATTACACATGTGAATATTCTCATATGCAGCATCATAAAATCACAGATTCCACTGCTGGCAATTGAAATGGGCTCTCTTCCAGTAGCTGAATTTTCCATGTAGTTGAAGTGACAGAAACTAGCATCAGAATAGTGAATGCTGCAGGATGTGGGAGGGATACAGTAAAAGAAACCACACCACACACAATGTAATACATGGCTGGTCTAGCACAGGTAGTTTTTCTCTTTTTACAATATTATGTATAGGTCATAGGTGAAGCTATCAACCTTCTAACCCTACCTTGCATGCACTCAACCATTATAGCCACTAGATGGAGCTGCTCTTAATAATTTTAATTAATAATAATAATAATAATAATAATAATTATAGGAGAAGAGGAGACAGAAAAAAAAGTCAGAATATGTCATATGGACAAAGCTTTCTTATGGAATTTTTAAAGTATGTATTTGCCTAAAAAATATTAACAATCTATATGGGCATGAGAAACATAAATATTATCAAAATAAGACAGGCACATTATTTTTTTTGGAGAGCATTTAAAATAGTAGGGCAGAGCCCATGCTGCTCATTTGGATAAGCCTCCACTGTTCATGATTCAGATAGAGCAATTTTTAAAAACCTTTCCAATTTACTTCCATTTTCAAATTATGCATAGTCTTTTATATGTACACTTTTCTGCTGAGCATGTGGAACAGTTTACAGTGTATAGAGTTTTTGATTCACGATGGCTTTCACATGATACAAGGGGCAGGGAAATGGAAGGAACTTTTGCAATTTCTCAAGAAAAAAAGTCTAGGGTGATTACATAAGTCTGTGCACCATTCACTTGTTCCCAGTTTGTTTGATTGAGAGCTTGCATTTGTATAGCTGTATTAGGGACCCAGGTTTTGGGAGAGACCTTGACTTGGTACCTGGGCTTGTCCCATTTGGCTAGATGAGGTAACTAACTCTTACATTTTTGCTTTTAATCTTAGCTGAGTGCTTGTGAGTGCTGGACTTCCTCTGTGCTCTCTCTCTCTCTCTCTCTCTCTCTCTCTCTCTCTCTCTCTCTCTCTCTCTCTCTCTCTCTCTCTCTCTATATATATATATATATATATATATATATATATATATAATGATCTTAGTTAATTTGCACAGTCTCTAAGTATCTGTAGTATACGCTGTGTTTTCTTCTTATCCATAAACTTTATTTAAGCTTCTTTATTATTTGTCCTACTGACTATACTGTTTATATTTTTACAATTAGTATTTAGAATTTTTGCAAAAATGACTAGGCATGTGCATTATTTCAGGCTTCATTCGGCAGCATTTAGCGAGTCTCCGTGCCAGATTTATGTGAGAAGAGCAACACAAAAATGTCTGTGCGCATACAGATGTTAGTGTCTTCCACATTTTCTCAAATACATCAGGTGTCAAAACTAGCAGAATAACACAGACCACAGCCATGTTTGGGCTTTGCTTCACTAATGCATATGCTTAATAATTACTTGTATTTATTGACTAGGAAATGTTTTTACAGAATGCTTTGCAAAACTTTATTGCTAAATGCATTTTATGAAAAATGTTAAAGGTGAAAGGTACCTGTCATTGGGTTTAGCAGTCTCAACAGTTGACTTTTCTCACATTGTTCTGCCTTGGAGTGAACGCATACAGTATCTCGAGCTAAGGCCCGGAGCCAGCGTATCATATTTGTGATGTGACATACAGGACATGTTTCAAATGAATAAGTAGGAAAACCAATGTGGTTATTATTTCTCAATTTCTTGTGGGTAAACAAAGCCATAGAAAAATGTATTTCTTAAATTATAGAATAGGTATATCTAATCTACATTTACTGGCTACTGAGGTGTTCTCAAATGTATCCAGAATTACAGTGTTTTCTTTCTATAAGAAAGGTTTGATTCACAATCATCAATAACATTAAATTTGCACAAAAAAGGTAGTTAGCACTATTTTTTTTTTTTATATATCTTTTTCTGGATTATTGCAATGAATTATAGTGCCTGTCAAATGTAAACATTTTCTGAATACATTAACACTTTATTTGCTGACATTGTTACCATCTCCCTTAATATGAGCATCCAATCTATACTTGCTTCTCGAGTAGACAAGTCTTGCCACTATCATTTTATTAGATAGACTGTATATTCATGCACCTCTGTTTAGTCCTATAAAGGATAAAAATGCACCTTTTTTAGAACAGAGAAAACAGATATCAAATGCAATAAATATTACAAACAATGTCACTTCCCTGCTGCCCGGTCAGGTCTCTCCTTGGGCTTGTATGAAAGCTGCAGTACATGTGAAATGACAGTGCTTTACTACCCAGGTTATTATATTACAATAACCGCTCTTTTTAAGAATTTTATATGCCCTTGAGAAAGATATTTTGCTGAAACGCGTAGGTATTGTTACTTTTTAGCTGATCTTTGTTTTTATTAAATTATCTTTTTCTTTGCACTTGAGGCAGGTTATTCTACAACTTCTATCTATGCCACAGTTGTGAGATATTGGCATCAATAAAGCGGATGTTCAAGATCTCTTTAGCGAGTTTCTTCCATTAAGTGTGCTCACTTACCTGAACATCATATACTATTTTTGGATACATTTGTATCAGAGGTTTTGTTCCAGAACAGACTTTATTGAGTACTCAGGACAGCGGTGTGCCACCATTTCACAAGTATCGCATTCAACATGGTTAGGCCTGGGAACTTTGCAGTGTGCATTAAAATATGCAAACGATCATTTTACTACACATAAGTAAATATTTTTAATTACAAACTAAAAGTGTTTTTTAAAATTAAAAGTTTGACATTGAGCAAATATTTTCTGGGTTCTTGGAATTTGCATTGTTTTTTTTAAAACATGGAGCACTCACATATTAGAAACTTTAGAAACATAATTCAAATTCATAAAACACTACAATAAAATGTTTGTCTAGCTAAAAAACAAAAACAACAAAAAAACACCCAAAAGATTTATTTAACATATTCTTGAAATTCAAAATTAGAAAGGTAGATTCAAATATCCAAGGTTTGAACATTTTAGTCAAACAAATTTGATATTGTTGTTTAGGGCCCTGATATTCAAAGGATTCTCCAGCTTGGAGATAAATTGTTTGTATCTCTCTCTCTCTCTTTTTCTCTCTCTTTCTCTCTCTCTTTTTCTCTCTTTTTCTCTCTCTTTCTCTTTCTCTCTTTTTCTCTCTTTTTCTCTCTTTTTCTCTCTCTCTCTCCATACATATATATATATGTTTACTAGTCAGGGTCTAAAAGTTACTAGCCCAGAGGGGTTAAACATGGGGGGGATTTACTCAACCGCTGCAATTCTTTATTCGTCTGGGACTAGTATCATGCATGTATCATTGCTCGCTCTGACTAGTGTGTAATGCCACCCCATTCTTTTGCACGGCCAATGTGCTAGAAAAGGGCCTGTCAATCACTCTGAGAGAATGTGTCTGGGGTGATTGCTCTCCGCCAAAACAAAAGTGGTGTAGACTGTAAGAAGCAGCTTATGCTGCTTAGAACATCTCTCTCTCTGTTTCTTTATCTATATATTTAGCTATCTATCTACATATCTAAACTTATAGAATTTGATAATACCAGAAGATATTTCTTCACTTGCATATCATTGTATAGTATTTATTGGTATAACGGTTCTGAAAAAATATTTATCGTTATTTAACTTTACTTGTTTTTTAATTGGACTGTCACTTGAATTGTCATTTGCTAAATACAATATTAATTTTAAGACAAATCACAGAATGTATTGAGGTTCATGTTTTTGAATATTATGGACCCCCTTTATGATGCTGATTAACCAGCTTCAGGACTGTTTTGGTGAAGTTTTGTCATGTGAGCCTACAACCAAAGTTTGATAAGCACCAGTCTTAGGACTGCTTCTTAACCTGCTGATGTCAGACAACCTAGACCCAATGGTAAATTCCTGCAGCTGATGCTGCTTTGGGGGTCTTAAAGACATGTGGAAATGTCCCCTGCACATTGATAAATGGAGGCCTTTATATGCAAGCATGACAACTTGAAGTTTAGGAACTAGAATGATCAAGTAAATGAACAATGTGAGACTGGATCATTGGATTAAAAGCACAATCACTTGCTAATTGTTGCCAGAAGTTTACAAATATATTATAATCAAACACTAAACATTTTTATGCTTGGGTCTTTAAATGCATGAAACAAAACACCACACGTGAAAATGTGCAGTTCATGTCCAATTTTAAAAGAATGTATATGAATTAACTGTTGGATAGGGATAAGAAACCCAATTTTTTTCTTTCTAAATCATGAAAGAAAAAAATTGGGTTTAATGTCCCTTTTAATATCATAAAATTAATATGGTATTAAAATATAAAACAAGTTATATAAATATTTAAATAAATGTAAAAATTGTCTGCTACATCATGAGATATGGGCACAATATTATTGGAAAAATAAATCTTTACCAGAGTGAATTAAATGTCAAATATCACAGTTAAGATTTCCTAGAACAATTCAGAATAAAAAACAGTACTAATTAATAACACAAATAGCTAATTAGCAGAATTCAGCTATTAAGTACGAAGAAAAAAATTACCATCAACTGGGCTTTTGTTAAAACAATTCCATAAGATAATACCATCATATCTAATGCCTGATTAGCAGACCTAGCACAATTGTCAATAAATCAAATATTTTGGTTAGAAGAGTTATAATAATTCATCAACTATCCGGCATTTATCAACGAATACAATGTAGCTCAAATTGAAGATCACCCTAGAACACTTTATTACAAATTAAAAATAAGGAGCGAGCAATGGAATTCTGCAATAGAGGGGCAGTATGGTGTCTGATTAGCTGTAAACTTAACTCTCCCTTCAATTGCTGAAAAGCTATATGGCTAAAGGTAATGTGGATAAATATTATACTGACCATAACACATATATGAGTTTCTTGAACATTCATTTGAAAAACCAATGGCATTAATATGGAGTTGACCATCCCCTTTGTGACTATAATAGCTGCCAGTCTTCTGGGAAAGCTTTCTATAAGATTAGGAGTATGTCTGTGGGAATTCCTGTCCATTCTATCAAAAGAACATTTGTGAGGTCAGACACTGATGTTTGGCGCACAATCTGCATTCCAGAAAATCCCAAAGGTGTTCAATGTGGTTGAGGTTAGGGTTCTGTGCAGGCCACTTAAGTTCCGCCCTGCCAGACTCCTTAAAGTATGTATTTATGGACCTCAATTTTTACACAGGGGCACAGTCAAGCTAGAACAGGAAAGGGTTTGCCCCAAACTTGGAAACACAGAATTGTCTAATATGTCTTTGTATCTATAGTATTAAGATTACACTGCACTGGTACTAGGAGACCTACCCCATCCCTGAAGAATAGCCCAAGACCATTATTTCTCCTCCAACAAACTTTACTGTAGGCACTATGCAGGTAGTGTTCTCCTGGCATCCACCAAACCCAGATTCTTCCATTAGACTGCCAGATAGTAAAGTGTGATTCCTTACTCCAGGGAACACATTTCCACCACTCCAGAGCCAGTGGTGAAATGCTTTACCACCCTCCATTCAAAACTTAGTATTATATATGTTGATGAGAGACTTCGGTGTTTGGCCATGGAAACCCATTTTAGGAAGCTCCCGATGCACAGTTCTTGTACTAATGTTGTTTCCAAAAAAGAGTTGGAACTCGGAACCGAGTAATGCAAAAGATGATACATCAGATGATAGGCTAATGTTACCTACTTTGCGCTTAAACACACAGCACTGAGTTTTTCTAGTCTACTACTTTGTAGTTACTCCTGCTGTTGCTCCTAGATGATTCTAATTCACAATAACATCACTTACAGTTGACCGGTGCAGATCTAGTAGGGCAGAAATTTTAGAAACTGATTTGTGACAAAGGTGGCATCCTATGACAGTGCCACGTTTAAAGTCACTGAGCTCTTCAGTATGACCAATGCCAAAGTTTGTCTATAGAGATATTATGGCTATTGCACTGATTTGTATTCACCTGTTAGCAATGGTTGTGGCTGAAACTCAATAATTAGAAGGGTTGTCCACATACTTTTGGGCATATATACTATAATTTCCCATTAATGTCTGTGCCAAATAACTCCTTTACCATGTATAGTAGAATTTGTTAACTGGAATTTACATATCTGTTGTATTCGTCAACTCTTTTTTTTTTCTTTGCTTAATCAGAGAATAATGAGCAGCTATGCTTATCTATTATATAGATAATGTTGTGATAAAGTGGTATTATTTGGCCATTTGCCTGAAAGATGTGAATAAATGTTTACTACAGTAAACAGACACCACACACCGCAAATAAAATAAATGCTGTGGTCAGTTATTTTCAGCTGCATAAAACTTTAAATTGGTTGTTTTCTTCCTCTCTTTAGAAATTAATGGGAACTACTTTAGAGAGAAAAGCATGAATTGTTGGGTAGCTATGTCACAATATTTTTGTTTCAGAATATGAGAATTTAAAATCCATTCAGTGTTTAAACTCATAAGAAATTACTACTGTGAAGCTTATTAAAGCTTTTTTTTTATTTCTAATCACATTTTCCCTGCATATTACACGTTCCCAAATATAATTGCCGACACCTAGATAAAGGAATGAAGAGTGAGAAAAACAAGCAGGAGATGCAGATGTCGAGTTTTGTCAGAATAACAAAAATAGAAAGACCACAAACTTACACAGCTAGAAATATCCTGTAAATTTTCTCAAGTTGAAAGTGATCTCTTTTAAAGTATTTGCTTTCAAATCTTGGCTTGTGACTGAAGTGCATGCTATAATTTGTCTTTTGTTCATGCAAATTATTTTAGATTTTGTCACTGTAACGGACCTCTTTGCACACAAGGAGTTAAACCGCCGTTTAGTAGATCTTCCCTTCCAGAGAGACAGGCACAGCTACTGCAGAACACCAAACTCCCGAACTGGAACCTCACGAATAGCTGCTAGCAGACGAACAGGAAAAGCACCCAAGCGGCTTATACTCCTGGCAATCAGTCTCTAACAGCATACAGTAAATCTCCCCCCCCAAAGACGAGACAAGGCACCGTGTTGAGGGTCAAGCAGTGAACAGGCAGAGCTGTGGGTTTATTGTTCTTATATACACATTCTTACACATTAGTACCACCCACAGGGTTTTGTAAAACAACCAATAAACACATACAATACTCTCCGACACTCCCCCACAAAATCCTCCCCTCTGCCTGTGATACAATTACCTTACACAATGGGTTAATGTAATTATCACAGGCAGAGTAATACAGTTTTTCCACATTATTCATAACTTTAAAAGTATACATCACACATACATAAAACTTACATTTTCAGAATCAGCACACTCCAAATACAAACATATGTCAAAATCATCAAAAGATAGATCGGAGTCCTTTGTGACCAAATGAAGCATGGCTTTTCTGCCCAAAACCAGTTCCACAGAGTCTTCTATCCTGGAGATAATTGGGAAGTAATCCAATTATCTCCAAGGACAGAGGCAAAACTCCATTGAACACATGGTAGCAAAAGACAATAAAATACATAAAAACATACAACTGTGCATCCACTGCACAAAACAGGCACATTCAACCTATCCCCAGATAGCCTAGATCTGAGCGCACCTTATTACTGAATGGTGCTCAGATCACACACATACAGTTCAATTGTCATGGAGCCAAAGTCTTTCACATAGTCTTTCGTTACACGAATGGGCTCCATGGCATAGCTATCTGGGGTATCACTGTTCAAATAGGGCAAGCACCGAACGACCCGGCCTTCGTTTCCCTTCAGGGGAAAATCAAGCGTTTCAACATGGGGCCATAGTCTAAAGGCAGCAGGCGGGCAACCAGGCTCCTCCAATGCACAGTGGCGAGATTGGTCTCGTCACAGTCACCCTACAGGTAAAAGTTGAATCTAGTTAATGGGCTTAAGAGGCATCCGTTAAGCTGCCAACTTGCCCTGTGGTTAAAAAGGGACACAAAACAAAAAAATGTTCTTTTATGATTAAGAAAGAGCATACAATTTTAAATAACTTTCCAATTTACTTCTGTTACCTAATTTGCTTCATTCGCTTGGAATCCATTGTTGGAAAGTATACCTAGGTAGGCTCAGGAGCTGGGAGCTAGCAGCTGATTGATGAATACACATATTTGTCTCTTTTAGCTTACCAATGTTCTCATCTAGGTCCCAGCAGTGCATTGCTGTTCCTTCAATAAAGAATACCAAGAGAATGAAGCAAAATTGATAGTGGGAGTAAGTTGGAAAGTTTTTTTAAAATTGTATGATCTATCTGAATCTTGAAAGAAAAATGTTGGGTTTCATGTCCCTTTAAGACAAGACTGTGGATAAAATTTATAGAGGTTCTCTGCACCTATGTTTTCTAGAATTTCATCTGTAGGTGTCCTTGCCATTAACATATTGTGTTAAAGGGACATTCCAGTCAAAATTTAAATACACATAAATTAATTACATATTTGGATAGAAACATAGTTATAAAAAAACATATATAAGCAAAAATGCTTCTATAAAAAGTTATCACTATTTTAATGTTAACCTTTTTCTCTACATGTGCATGTGAAGCATATCTAGATATTCTCAGCCATACTTATTTAAAACTGCTGTAGTTGGGTATTCTGAATCAGTGGCGTCACTAGGGTTGGTGTCACCCGGCACGGTAAGTCACCCCCACCCACACACACACACCACAGTATTGTTGTTTTTTACCGCAAGAAGAGGATTTCATAGAAAAGGCAAACTTCTCCAAGGGACAGAAATCAGAGGATGGGATTTTTTTAAGTGTAGATATTTGGGGCTTCTTAGGTTTGCTTTATGGGAGTTTGGTTTTTGTGTGGAGGGTTATATTTATTTTTTAGTGGACATATTTTAGGTGTAAATTTTTGGGAAGACTTTTTTGCTTTGCTGGGATTTTTCTGTGTAGTTTTTAAGTGTAGTTAAGAAAAAACATGCATGCAAAATATGCATTGATTATAATGCTCATGCCTAAAGCTGCTCCCTGTCTCAGCACAGTCAGCTTCTGGACTCTTACATTGTCCTTCAGGCTTTCCAGGAGCTGCATCTGCCTGGTCTCCTCCAGGCTGGAGTCGTAGGGAACCTGTGCACACAGGATAAAAGATGTCTGCTCTGTCTACCAGGAAGTGTGAGCAGAGTGGTGGGGGAGCTAGAACTTGGGTAGGGCAGCAATGCCGGGATTTGAGTGGGAACCACCTACACGCAGCGTGAACATTTCTGATGCTGCACCTGCAGGTTCCTCTTGAAACTAGGGGGTTTTCACAAAAATTAAGCACGCCTACAACTTCCACTCTCATGGCAAAACTCCAGAGCTGTTCACAACTGCTGCCCTCTTTAATAAATCTATGCACTCGGGCTGGTGGTGTCACTCCCTGGAGGGCGTCACCTGGGTGCGGTCCCCTCCCCCCGTGAACCAACTAGTGATGCCGTTGATTCTGATGAAGAATTAGTCTCATAATACCCATGTAGATATTTTTTTCCTGTGTTTGATGCTGTATCAGCTCTATTTGCCCTATTGCTTCAAATTGAGTTCTCCAGCAAGCAGAAGGAGAATTTCCGTGGCATGGCAAGGCTCTGATTTGTTTGGCCGAGATACATTAATGTGGTTTTTGAATAGCAGTTGCAGACAGTTCAGCAAACTGAGGTGTGAAAGTGTTCAAGCCAGAATTGTTTCATGTAATTTTTAATTTGTCTAGTTATGTGTAGTACATATGCATTTTATTTATGCTGTAACACTTGATTTTAAAACATGCCCAGAGAGCTTGGTTGCCCTTGTGTGAAGTCCAAAGTTGCTTCTTCTTAAAGAACAATAGGCACAGCTGTCTGTTTTGCATTAGACTGCGATTCATTTGGGCTTTCCTGCATTATCCCCTTATTGGCTCTGGATTTGTACCAGGAACACTCACAGCCTAGCTATTTACACTTCTCCTAATTTCATATCATACTATGTCATCCCTTATGATTTGTTCAAGAATGTCTCCTCTCTGCACCCATCACAGTTAAAGGGTTAGCTCAAGTATAAAATAAATTAAGTTTGTTGTCTAAATCTCTGAAATATGTTGCCTTCAGGTTGCTATTATGCTCTTTAATAGCATTTAAATCTGAAAAATCTTTTGTTGAATGAGGAATTCACATACCATTCATGGTATTGTAACTCCCACTGACACAATCAACACTTAACATCTGTTTATCTAAACACACTCATGTGTCTATAAATCTTACTCAATCCTAATTGGATTGTAAAATCTTCCGGGAAGGGATTCTAAATCCACTGTGTTATCTATGGTTTTATTCATATGAAAATTAAATTATATCATTTACATTTGATTTAATGTGCTGTGGACATAAACATACTGTATGTAATCTCTTAAAGCACATTTGGAAAGTGTATTAAAACATCTAATAAAATATTCTGTTTATTTTGAAAATATTCCAAAATTAGTTATTTGTAACCATTTTTGGCTATGGAGACATATATAGAAGACAAGTCTAATAGTTAGTAGTATACTCATTTTCACAAAATACTAATTTTATTCACGTGGCTATGCCTATTCCTAAATGAGAAAAAAACAAATTTGATGCCATTGTATAAACATTAAACAAATTGACCACAAAGTTCTGAAAGCCTGAATGCTAATCTGTTCATACATTTTCTACCTAAGGCTCAGGTTTAATTTTGCCTTGAGTAGCTTGTAAATATGTTAATCATAACTCTTGTATTTTCATATTTATGTAAAACCAGCATTGTAATGATGCATCGCAGAATAACACAAAAAGAGTCATTTGCTGCATACTAGAATAAATCACTGCATAATCCAATGTTTTCTCATTAGTTGTCATTTTAAAAAAGGAAATAAATGGAATATTTTTAGCCATTTTAGCCATTCATTTGCTTATGTTCTGATACTGAGTAATGTCACAAATAGCTTTTCCTAATTAAACCTTGATATTATGGTTTGAAATTACCAGCAAAATAAACTAACATCAGGGAGCAATACAAAAAACTATACTATCAGGTATTAAAGGAATATGAAACCCTTTCTTATATGATTCAGAGACAGCATGCAATTTTAAACCACTTTTAAGTTGACTTCAATTATAATTTATTCTTCATTCTCTTGGAATATTTTGTTAAATTGCAGGAATGTAAGCTCAGGAGCCGGCCCATTTCTGGAGCACTATAAGGCAGCAGTTTTGCAAGAATGTTGTTTACTTGCAAGAGCACTAGATGGCAGCACTATTTCCTGTCATGTAGTGCTCCAGATGTCTACCTAGGTATCTCTTCAACACAGAATATCTTGGGAAAGAAGCTAATTTGATAACCGAAGTAAATTGGATTTTTTTTAAATAGTATTTTCTGATTCACAAAAGAAAATGTTTGGGTTTTATATCCCTTTAATTGTAATTTCTACAATAAATGTATCACTTCTTAATGTTCTGTTCTCCTTAACTTCCTTTTCATTTCTCATTCCGCTTTGTCTCTTTTCCTCCTTTTCTGTCCTCATAGCTCCCTTTATTATCTTTATATTTCTCTTCTTTCCTCTCTATATCTTTTCTTACCTCCTTCTTCAATTTCTCTCATTTTTCCATACTCTTTTTTTTCCCTCTTCTTCTCCATCCACCTTCCTTTGCTTCTTTTGCTTTCTCTTCTTCTCTCTTTATTTCTCTCCAACTCTTTTTCTTTCTTTCTTTCATTCTTTCTCTCTCATATATACTGTATACATATATATATATACTGTATGTATTAAATTAACGTTTTTATCTCAATAACGAACACTGCTGTTTAGTATATCTATTTTAAAAACGAAAAACTTCTTTTAAAACACTTTTTGTACAATTATTTCAATATTAAACATATATTCTACATTTCATATGTATTCGTATATGATTGTCATATTTTAGTTTGATTTGTTAGACGTGTAATTTGTGTTCTTCTAGCCCTAATACTACTTCAGGTCTCAAATCACTCTAACTTTTTGTTATGTTTTGTACTCAAGCGCTACACATATCTCACAACATTGGGCTAGATTATGAGTGGAGCCCTATTTATCGTTCCTGTCCAACATGCTAACTGCGATCAAATATTTCAACCACCTTAAAGTATTTTTCTATAGACTTCAATGGAGTTCGAAAAATGGAAAAAAACTACCACCCTTACTCGCATGCACACCCGATCACAATATGTTCTATTTATTCTTAAATACATATATATACACACACACATACATATACATATATATATATATATATATATATATATATATATATATATATATATATATATATATATATATTATTTAAGTACAATATGATGGTAGTTTGGTATAATATATATATATATATACACACACACAGTACTGTGTGCAAGTCTTTGACCACCATTAGATTTGTTGTTTTAGCAATAGTATAATGACCATATATAATTATCTCTCTCAGTCTCTTTATTAGAATACAATGAGAAAATACAGGATATTTGTATGCAGTATTAAAAATCAGAAAAAAAACAAATAGAAAAAAAAAGTGGCAAGTATTTAGTGTGACCTCCCATCACACTTGAGAAATAGCTGGAAACTGGCTCTTGTAAACCTGGATGGAATGGAACCCTAATTATTACAATTGTTAACACCTGTATTTGTCCTACTATTTCATGTCAAAATGACTGCTGTAAAATAAAAGTCTATTACACCAGGTTTGTTTTTAACTCTTGAAAAGGCTTGATAATAAGACCAACTTTCAATCAGATTATTCCATTTAAAATGCCAAAAATCACAGAATTTGATAGACAGAAAATCATACTTTTGCATCAGCAAGGCCACTCTCAAAGGGAAGATAGCAAACAAACTGGATACTCAAGATGTGGTATTCAAGCTTTTATAAAGAAATTTGAAGAATCAGGAGATGTTCAAGGACAAAAAAAAGACTGGAAGGTAAAGAAAACTTTCAAAATCTGATGAGAAGTTTCTCAGAGTTTCTTCTTTGAAAGACCGGAAGGAGTCCAGCAAGGACCTGGTGCAGAATCTGGCAGGTTCATCGGGATGCCAAGTTGACCCTTTTATAGTCTGAAGAAGCTTGATCAGGAATGGTCTTTGTGGAGGGTAGCAGCCAAGAAACCACTTTTTCAGAAGGGATACAGATTGAAAAGGCTAAGATATGCTAAAGTTTATAAAAATTGGACTGAAGATTAGTTGAAAAGAGTATTATCGAGTGATGAATACTGGTTTGTAATTTTGGGTCCAATCATCGACAATATGTCAGAAGAATAGTTGGAGAGTGATGGAAGAATGAATTATTGTGGCCTTCAGTGAAACATGGTTCAGGGTCTGTCCTGGGTTGGGGCTGCATTTCTGCCAGTGGTGTTGGCGATATTGTCTGAATTGATGTGATCATGAATGCTGAAAAGTACATCCAATAAACAAAGGTGTCCATTGCATAAGCTTCCAAATCTTTTCTTTATTTAGGGAAGGATTCAAAGGTACAAAAATAACAGTAACGTTTCAGGTTATACACCCTTAGTCATACAATGTAATACTATTCACAAACTCTCTGTTTTGTAGCCTCACAGGTTACTTAATTAGCATACACCTGTAGGTGTTTAATCAATTATAATACATGTTCAGGCCAGGTAACCACTCACCTACCCCATCTACTGGTAAATCCTGAGTACTACAAGTTCAATGTATCAAAATAGAAAATATACAAAAAACAGTTTAAAAACATTAAGAAAAATACCTTTGTACACTGTACTGAATTGAATAAACTACATAAATACTGATACATCGTAATATTTATTCATTCCATTGAGTTAAGTGTAGATATCCAAAACAATTCTTTTCTTTTTAATAATAATTCCCTATTGCCCCCTCTTCTAGGCAGTTTAATGTGGTCAATGATCTGCCATCTTAATTGGCTGATAGAGTGCCCTGCTTTCAGGAAATGAGATGAAACAGGCTCATCTTTATTATTGCACCTAATGTTTGATTTATGTTCAGTGATATGATCACGTATCCTTCTTGTGGTCTCTCCTAAATAAATCCTGGAACACGGGCACTTTATCAGATACATCACATAACTTGAGTTACAAGTAAAGAAATCTCTAATATTATACAATTTACCAGTTCTCGGAACTTATCTTCTTTAATTTAAGAATTACAATTAGAGCATCCCAAACAGGGATAGCAACCCAAATTTTTCTTGGTTATGTAGCCTGTTTCCATTTTGGACTGGCTACCTATATCAGCTTTTGTCAGCGCTATGGAATTTGGAGGTGCTATACAAATAAATGTTAATAATAATAATATCAGCTTTTGTAAGAATATCTTTAATATTACGATTTCTTTTATATGCCATCATAGGAGGGTCTTTAAAGCAGGGTAAGTCTTTGTTGCAGTCTCTAAGTATGTGCCAATGTTTCTGTATAATTCTACTCAGTTTCTTACTATGCCTACCATACTTAGAGACAAACACCAAACAGTCATCTTTTTCTTGAATTTTTGTCTGAGAAAGCAGCTCAGATCTTTTAATTTGATTTACCTTAGCAATTTCTTGATTTATTAATTCCCCAGGGTATCGTCTGTCTAGAATTTTTTTTTACCCATATCATACAGTCTGTCTGTAGTACTACCCTCCATATTAACAATCCTTTTTACCCTAATTAACTGACTCCTGGGTAAGGATTTCAAAAGATTAGGGGAGGTGAAAACTGCTGAAGTGTAAAATATTTTTCTCAGTAAATTTAATATGTATATCACATTCTAAACAGTTTTTGGCAGTATTCTTAACTACCTTAGTGTCTAGAAAGACTACAGAAACATCATGCCAGTTTAAAGTAAACTTTATACCATTTACTGCCTGATTTAGATCTGTCACAAACTACAACAGGGTATACAGGTTACCCCCCATACGCCAAACACATCATCTATGAAGCACCACCATGTGGCTCCATATTGTAAAAACAATTCATGTTCATAGACAAACTTCTCTTCAAAGTTTCCCATAAATATGTTGGCGTATGAGGGGGCAACATTTGATCCCATGGCTGTACCCTGGGTTTGGAGATACTAAGTATCTCCAAACAAGAAATAGTTACAAAATAAGACCAATCTCAATAGCTCTTCTAAGAATAATATCTGTTCAATACTGTAGATATTTGTGTTTAACAGGACTTTTTTAACACACCCAATTCCACTCTCATGTTTGATAGAGGTGTAAAGACTTTGAACATCTAATGTGTAGAGTATGTACTTATCTGTGCCCAACTCAAGATTGTTCAATTTTTTTATAAAGTCTCCAGTATCTTTAATATAGGAAGATAAACTTTCCACATGAGGTTGGAGAATCTTATCAAGAAATGTTGCTATATTTGATAATATAGAGTCTGTACTTGCTATTATAGGACGCCCTGGGGGGGGGGGGGGGAATTGGTATTTTTATGGATTTTGGGTAATTAGAATTAGGGGACTTAGAATGAATTAGGGTGATTAGGGGACTTAGAATGAATATCAGACCAACATTGATGACACAAAATAAAGAATAATGTGACAAATTCGAGCGAATACTGAATAAATGTTCATATGATTTAATAGTATTAACAGTGGAATATTTGCAGAAGGAGATTACAGCACAGGAGATCTCTATTAAGCAAACTAAAGTAAAACATCATCAACAGAGGTATTTGATAAAATACTAAAAGACACAGATGAACTGATTGCCACAATTAAGGAGGATATACAAGAACACAAGAAAAAGAAATTTACCAGAGACAAACAAGATTACCTACAAGGTAATGTTTACCATTGGCAGAACTCTGAAACTGGTACACCGCTCGACGTCACTTCCAGTGATCGCAGACCCTGGAGGAGATGGCAGAATAGAGCCGCAAAAACCAGTTCCAATACCTCAGGAGAGTCTTTTTCCGAGGACACCAGTGGAGGAAGCGACACTTGGAGGGAGGGAACATTGGAGGAGCAGAACGGGTAATTCACCCGAAGAAGAAATTCACACCACGCAGCAGTGGTGGAATGAAGACACGCAACAAGAACCGCTAACAGGCAACATACCAAGTGAGACACTTGTTAATCCTTCAGGGATAGAATTGAGCAATGATGAACTGAACCTACTTAATATGGGACTCTCCTTTTGCCCTACCACAAGGACTGACACCTTTGAATTGGAGATGGATTTACATCGAATCTTTAGAACTTTACGTTTAAAGGGACATTTTGGTAATATGAATAAATTAAGTGTGCAGCATCAACAAGTGAGTAATGTATTTTTGGTTAAAGAACTAGGATTGAAAAAGAAAAGAAAGTTTATGCCTCCACATAATAACAACTCTATTGAGACCTTTACTAATTTAGTATTAAATGATTTTGGGGTACTTAAAACACAACTTAAGTGTAAGCCCATTGTAGCACAGAATTTGAGTAAAGATGCATTTAAAGCATTACTTTTATTGTTAAAAGAAAAAACAGTAATCTTGAAGGCTGCAGATAAGGGCGGGGCTATGGTTGTATAAAGTAAGGGGAACTACATGCAAGAATGTATGAGACAATTAGGAGATTCACAGGTTTATTCAATCTTAAATTGTGATCCTAAGCACAATATACAAAAATAAATCAAAAATGTATTAACTAATGCAGTTAAATTGGGATTAATTGATTCTGAACTAAGAGAATATATAACAATTGATTACCCCATTACCCCTGTATTCTATACATTACCCAAATTCCATAAAAATACCAATACCCCCCCAGGGCATCCTATAATAGCAAGTACAGACTCTATATTATCAAATATAGCAACATTTCTTGATAAGATTCTCCAACCTCATGTGGAAAGTTTATCTTCCTATATTGGAGACTTTATAAAAAATTGAACAATCTTGAGCTAGGCACAGATAAGTACATACTCTACACATTAGATGTTCAAAGTCTTTACACCTCTATCAAACATGAGAGCGGAATTGGGTGTGTTAAAAAAGTCCTGTTAAACACAAATATCTACAGTAAGTATTGAACAGATATTATTCTTAGAAGAGCTACTGAGATCGGTCTTATTTTGTAACTATTTCTTGTTTGGAGATACTTGGTATCTCCAAACCCAGGGTACGGCCATGGGATCGAATGTTGCCCCCTCATATGCTAACATATTTATGGGAAACTTTGAAGAGAAGTTTGTCTATGAACATGAATTGTTTTTACAATATGGAGCCACATGGTGGCGCTTCATAGATGATGTGTTTGGCGTTTGGGGGGGTAACCTGGATACCCTGTTGCAGTTTGTGACAGATCTAAATCAGGCAGTAAATGGTATAAAGTTTACTTTAAACTGGCATGATGTTTTTGTAGTCTTTCTAGACACTAAGGCCTAGATTTGGAGTTTTGTCGGTAAGGACCCGCGTAGCTAACGCCGGCTTTTTTCTGGCCGCACCATAAAAATAACTCTGGTATTGAGAGTCCACATAAAGGCTGCGTTAGGCTCCAAAAAAGGAGCGTAGAGCATTTTTAACGCAGCTTCAACTCTTGATACCAGAGTTGCTTACGGACGCGGCCAGCCTCAAAAACGTGCTCGTGCACGATTCCCCCATAGGAAACAATGGGGCTGTTTGAGCTGAAAAAAAACCTAACACCCGCAAAAAAGCCGCGTTCAGCTCTTAACGCAGCCCCATTGTTTACTATGCGTAAACACTTCCTACGTCTGCACCTAACACTCTAACATGTACCCCGAGTCTAAACACCCCTAACCTTACACTTATTAACCCCTATTCTGCCGCCCCCGCTATCGCTGACCCCTGCATATTTTTTGTAGCCGATACTTACATTATCCCTATGTACCCCTAATCTGCTGCCCCTAACACCGCCGACCCCTATATTATATTTATTAACCCCTAATCTGCTCCCCACAACGTCGCCTCCACCTGCCTACACTTATTAACCCCTAATCTGCCGACCGGACCTGAGCGCTACTATAATAAAGTTATTAACCCCTAATCCGCCTCACTAACCCTATAATAAATAGTTTTAACCCCTAATCTGCCCTCCCTAACATCGCCGACACCTAACTTCAATTATTAACCCCTAATCTGCCGACCGGAGCTCACCGCTATTCTAATAAATGTATTAACCCCTAAAGCTAAGTCTAACCCTAACACTAACACCCCCTTAAGTTAAATATAATTTTAATCTAACGAAATTAATTAACTCTTCTTAAATAAATTATTCCTATTTAAAGCTAAATACTTACCTGTAAAATAAATCCTAATATAGCTACAATATAAATTATAATTACATTGTAGCTATTTTAGGATTAATATTTATTTTACAGGTAACTTTGTATTTATTTTAACCAGGTACAATAGCTATTAAATAGTTAAGAACTATTTAATAGTTACCTAGTTAAAATAATTACAACATTACCTGTAAAATAAATCCTAACCTAAGTTACAATTAAACCTAACACTATACTATCATTAAATTAATTAAATAAAATACCTATAATTACCTACAATTAAACCTAACACTACACTATCAATAAATTAATTAAATACAATTCCTACAAATAACTACAATGAAATAAACTAACTAAAGTACAAAAAATAAAAAAGAACTAAGTTACAAAAAATAAAAAAATATCTACAAACATAAGAAAAATATTACAACAATTTTAAACTAATTACACCTACTCTAAGCCCCCTAATAAAATAACAAAGACCCCCAAAATAAAAAATGCCCTACCCTATTCTAAATTAATAAAGTTCAAAGCTCTTTTACCTTACCAGCCCTGAACAGGGCCCTTTGCGGGGCATGCCCCAAGAAGTTCAGCTCTTTTGCCTGTAAAAAAAAACATATAATATCCCCCCAACATTACAACCCACCACCCACATACCCCTAATCTAACCCAAACCCCCCTTAAATAAACCTAACACTAAGCCCCTGAAGATCATCCTACCTTGTCTTCACCTCACCAGGTATCACCGATCCGTCCTGGCTCCAAAATCTTCATCCAACCCAAGCGGGGGCTGGCGATCCATCATCCGGTGGCTGAAGAGGTCCAGAAGAGGCTCCAAAGTCTTCATCCTATCCGGGAAGAAGAGGCGATCCGGACCAGCAACCATCTTGATCCAAGCGGCATCTTCTATCTTCATCCGATGACGACCGGCTCCATCCTGAAGACCTCCACCGCAGACCCATCTTCTTCCGGCGACGTCCAACTGAAGAATGACGGTTCCTTTAAGGGACGTCATCCAAGATGGCGTCCCTCGAATTCCGACTGGCTGATAGGATTCTATCAGCCAATCGGAATTAAGGTAGGAAAAATCTGATTGGCTGATTGAATCAGCCAATCAGATTGAGCTCGCATTCTATTGGCTGATCGGAACAGCCAATAGAATGCGAGCTCAATCTGATTGGCTGATTGGATCAGCCAATCAGATTGAACTTGATTCTGATTGGCTGATTCCATCAGCCAATCAGAATATTCCTACCTTAATTCCGATTGGCTGATAGAATCCTATCAGCCAATCGGAATTCGAGGGACGCCATCTTGGATGACGTCCCTTAAAGGAACCGTCATTCTTTAGTTGGACGTCGCCAGATGAAGATGGGTCCGCGGTGGAGGTCTTCAGGATGGAGCCGGTCGTCATCGGATGAAGATAGAAGATGCCGCTTGGATCAAGATGGTTGCCGGTCCGGATCGCCTCTTCTTCCCGGATAGGATGAAGACTTTGGAGCCTCTTCTGGACCTCTTCAGCCACCAGATGATGGATCGCCAGCCCCCGCTTGGGTTGGATGAAGATTTTGGAGCCAGGATGGATTTGTGATACCTGGTGAGGTGAAGACAAGGTAGGATGATCTTCAGGGGCTTAGTGTTAGGTTTATTTAAGGGGGGTTTGGGTTAGATTAGGGGTATGTGGGTGGTGGGTTGTAATGTTGGGGGGGGGTATTGTATGGGTTTTTTTTACAGGCAAAAGAGCTGAACTTCTTGGGGCATGCCCCGCAAAGGGCCCTGTTCAGGGCTGGTAAGGTAAAAGAGCTTTGAACTTTATTAATTTAGAATAGGGTAGGGCATTTTTTATTTTGGGGGTCTTTGTTATTTTATTAGGGGGCTTAGAGTAGGTGTAATTAGTTTAAAATTGTTGTAATATTTTTCTTATGTTTGTAAATATTTTTTTATTTTTTGTAACTTAGTTCTTTTTTATTTTTTGTACTTTAGTTAGTTTATTTCATTGTAGTTATTTGTAGATATTGTATTTAATTAATGTATTGATAGTGTAGTGTTAGGTTTAATTGTAGGTAATTATAGGTATTTTATTGAATTAATTTAATGATAGTATAGTGTTAGGTTTAATTGTAACTTAGGTTAGGATTTATTTTACAGGTAATTTTGTAATTATTTTAACTAGGTAGCTATTAAATAATTCTTAACTATTTAATAGCTATTGTACATGGTTAAAATAATTACAAAGTTGCCTGTAAAATAAATATTAATCCTAAAATAGCTACAATGTAATTATAATTTATATTGTAGCTATATTAGGATTTATTTTACAGGTAAGTATTTATCTTTAAATAGGAATCATTTATTTAATAAGAGTTAATTAATTTCGTTAGATTAAAATTATATTTAATTTAGGGGGGTGTTAGTGTTAGGGTTAGACTTAGCTTTAGGGGTTAATACATTTATTAGAATAGCGGTGAGCTCCGGTCGGCAGATTAGGGGTTAATAATTGAAGTTAGGTGTCGGCGATGTTAGGGAGGGCAGATTAGGGGTTAATACTATTTATTATAGGGTTAGTGAGGCGGATTAGGGGTTAATAACTTTATTATAGTAGCGGTGCGGTCCGCTCAGCAGATTAGGGGTTAATAAGTGTAGGCAGGTGGAGGTGACGTTGAGGGGGGCAGATTAGGGGTTAATAAATATAATATAGGGGTCGGCGGTGTTAGGGGCAGCAGATTAGGGGTACATAGCTATAATGGAGGTGGCGGCGCTTTGCGTCGGCAGATTAGGGGTTAATTATTGTAGGTAGCTGGCGGCGATGTTGTGGGGGGCAGATTAGGGGTTAATAAATATAATACAGGGGTCGGCGGTGTTAGGGGCAGCAGATTAGGGGTACAAAAGTATAACGTAGGTGGCGGTCGGCAGATTAGGGGTTAAAAAAATGTAATCGAGTGGCGGCGATGTGGGGGGACCTCGGTTTAGGGGTACATAGGTAGTTTATGGGTGTTAGTGTACTTTAGAGTACAGTAGTTAAGAGCTTTATGAACCGGCGTTAGCCCAGAAAGCTCTTAACTACTGACTTTTTTCCTGCAGCTGGAGTTTTGTCGTTAGATTTCTAACGCTCACTTCAGCCACGACTCTAAATACCGGAGTTAGAAAAATCCTATTGAAAAGATAGGATACGCAATTTACGTAAGGGGATCTGCGGTATGGAAAAGTTGCGGCTGAAAAGTGAGCGTTAGACCCTTTTTTGAGTGACTCCAAATACCGGAGTTAGCCTAAAACCAGCGTTAGGAGCCTCTAACGCTGGTTTTCACGGCTACCGCCAAACTCCAAATCTAGGCCTTAGGTAGTTAAGAATGCTGCCAAAAACTGTTTAGAATGTGATATACATATTAAATCTACTGACAAAAATAATCTTTTACACTTCAGCAGTTTTCACCCCCCTAATCTTTTGAAATCCTTACCCATGAGTCAGTTAATTAGGGTAAAAAGGATTGTTAATATGGAGGGTAGTACTACAGACAGACTGCATGATATGAGTAAAAAAAATTACCCTGGGGAATTAATAAATCAAGAAATCAAATTAAAAGATCTGAGCTGCTTTCTTGGACAAAAATTCAAGAAAAAGATGACTGTTTGGTGTTTGTCTCTAAGTATGGTAGGCATAGTAAGAAACTGAGTAGAATTATACAGAAACATTGGCACATACTTAGAGACGGCAACAAAGACTTACCCTGCTTTAAAGACCCTCCTATGATGGCATATAAAAGAAATCGTAATATTAAAGATATTCTTACAAAAGCTGATATTATTATTATTAACATTTATTTGTATAGCACCTCCAAATTCCATAGCGCTGACAAAAGCTGATATAGGTAGCCAGTCCAAAATGGAAACAGGCTACATAACCAAGAAAAATTTGGGTTGCTATCCCTGTTTGGGATGCTCTAATTGTAATTCTTTAATTAAAGGAGATAAGTTTGCACATCCGAGAACTGGTAAATTGTATAATATTAGAGATTTCTTTACTTGTAATGTGATTTAGCTGATAAAGTGCCCGTGTTCCAGGATTTATTTAGGAGAGACCACAAGAAGGATATGTGATCGTATAACTGAACATAAATAAAACATTAGGTGCAATAATAAGGATGCGCCTGTTTCATCTCATTTCCTGGAAGTAGGGCACTCTATTAGCCAATTTAGATTGCAGATCATTGAGCACATTAAACTGCCTAGAAGAGGGGGGCAATAGGGAATTATTATTAAAAAGAAAAAATTGTTTTGGATATCTATACTTAACTCAATGAGGCCTTTTGGAATGAATAAAGATTATGATGTATCAGTATTTATGTAGTTTATTCAATTCAGTACAGTGTATAAAGGTATTTTTCTTAATGTTTTTAAACTGTTTTTTGTATATTTTCTATTTTGATACATTGAACTTGTAGTACTCAGGATTTACCAGAAGATGGGGTAGGTGAGTGGTTACCTGGCCTGAACTTATACTGTATTATAATTGATTAAACACCTACAGGTGTATGCTAATTAAGTAACCTGTGTGGCTACAAAACAGAGAGTTTGTGAATAGTATTACATTGTATGACTAAGGGTGCATAACTTGAAGCGTTACTGCTATTTTTGTACCTTTGAATCCTTCCCTAAATAAAGAAAAAGATTTGGAAGCTTATGCAGTGGACACCTTTGTTTATTGGATGTACTCTGGAGCTAGCAGTAAGCTCCTGTCTATGTTTGCATTTGCATTGCTTGAAGATATTGGTGGTTCCCTACATTGGATTGTGCTGAAAAGTACAGTCAGGTTTTAATTCATCATGTCATTCCTTCTGGAAAGCGCCAGATTGGGAATGGTTTTATTTTTCAGCATAATAACGATCCCATGCACACCACTTGTAATCAAACTTAATATGAGCAATGTTTAGTTGAGTGAGTTAAAGAAATGTTACCCATGCTAAACACTCTCTGTTATTTCTGTTTTACCGTAATACCAGATTGCGCACTAGTGTGATGTTTAGCACAGTCGCAATATCCATTGAAAGTTATTCTGACTCAGATAGTTGTAATAATGATCTATCCCTTGCTGAGACCTCTATGCCTGGCCCTGTATAAGAAGATACAATCACTGCAGACAATCCTTGTCAGATAGCTGAACTCACCAATACCTTGTTCATCCACAAAGTTGCTTTATTCTGAATATCAGGTTACAGCAGATAATGAATACAGCAGATGAATGAATGGTTAAAGTATTTTGCGGTCAAAAGATGATACTGATCGAAGCTTGCAATGTATTAACATGAGTGCTTGTTACATGAGGCTGTTAGCTGCAGCCATGACACAGGAAAACATCATAAAACTACAAGGGCGGAGTAATACACAAAAAGGAAATGCATAATAAGGTCAGAGGTAAGATACTGTAAAGAACAGGAGCATTACCAAAAAGTGTCAGTAGATGGCAGTACAGAACAAACACAGGGAAGCCTAGAAAACAATGGCATAAAAATATATGATTTCTTAACTATAACAACATGAACATAACAGAGGCTATGTAATATTCTATGCCTCATTGAGGCAGCACACTCCCCGTCTGGCATAATAAATGTCACTATTTAAATCATAACGGAAGTTATGCATAACAATGTAATTTGCAGAGATGTCTTGAAGACCTGAAAGATATAAGGAGAACATACATATAATGCAAGAACAACTATAATATAAACTTCAAGTTGTTTCAATTAAAGTTCAAGATACTTCCTTCTTGAAGTCACAAGAAGAATCCATCAGCATACATACGTAAGATCAGTCTCCAAAGGGCAAGAGCAAGATAAGTTCTGTGATCGGTCTGATGAAAGTTTTTATAGTCCCTTGTCTTGCAATTTTCACCTCCACCTTACCCACCTTTCCATCATCACTAGGAATGCTCTTTACAATCAGTCCCATGGGTCATTCGATTCTTTCAGCTTGCTGGTCCTTGAGGAGAACAAGATCTCCAACCTTCATGTTAGGGTTCAGACGATGCTATTTCCTTCGTCCTTGCAGAGTAGAGAGATACTCCATCTTCCAACGATTCCAGAAGCAGTTGGCAAGGTGTTGTACTCGCTTCCACTGATTGTAGCACAGATTTCCTGTTTTAAAGTCTCCAGGGGGTACAGGAACAGACTCATGCTTCTGGGTAAGAAGAGTAGCTGGAGAAAGGAGAGTTGGGGCCTCTGGATCTACAGAAACTGGAACAAGTGGTCTTGAATTGATTATGGCAGATGCTTCTGCCAGGAAGGTGGTTAGAATCTCATGGGTGAGTCTTGTGGATTTCAAGTCCATAAGCATGGAGTCCAGTATTTTACGTGTGATGCCTATCATTCTCTCCCAGGAGCCACCCATATGGGAAGAATAAGGAGGATTGAAAATCCATGTACAGCCCCTTTCAGCTAAAAGGTCTTGAATTGGCCTAGAGTTGAGATGTAGCTCTCGACAGGCTCCAACAAAATTAGTTCCACAGTCAGATCTTAATGTTTTGACTGGTCCTCTGATGGCAAGAAATCGCCTTAGAGCATTTATGAAGCTTGAGGCATCTATATTTTCTATTACTTCAATGTGTACTGCACGCACACTCATGCAAGTGAACAGCACTGCCCATCGTTTGCTATTTGCTTGGCCACCTTGAGTTCTGCGGGCTGTTATTACCATCCATGGTCCAAAGACATCCAAACCAACATGAGTGAAAGGTGGGTCAGTACTTAACCTGTCAGCTGGCAAATCTGACATTTGTTGTTGCTGATGTTTACCTCTTAGTTTACGGCACTGAACACAGCTATGCAGTGTAGCTGTGATCTGTCTTTTTGCTCCTATAATCCAAAGGCCTGCAGCTCTTATGGCACCCTCTGTGAAATGTCTACCTTGGTGCTTAACCCCTTCATGGTAGTGCCGTATGAGCAAAGTGGTGATATGATTGCGAGCGGGTATAATGAGAGGATTCTGTTCTTGACCTCCCAACTTAGCCTTGTTTAATCGTCCTCCAACCCTTAACATGCCATCATCGTCAATGAATGGATTCAGGTTAGCTATAGGACTGTTTTTTGGAATGTCCCTCTTGTCACGGATACATTTACTTTCTGAGCCAAAGACATCCTGTTGTACACTGCGTATTATGAACAGTTCACTTACAGCAATATCCTTTGCAGAAAGAAACCTTTGGCACACGTGCCAACCTTGACAGTGAATATCTGTGGGCTTTGTGTGAAAGCAGTGTGCAATGTGGACGAACCTTGCAATGGTACGTACAAGCTTTGTCCACTTGGAGAAACGTTCAAAGCGTTGACAGCCCAAGATGAGTCTTTGTTCAGTTCTGGTGACAAGGGTTTTTACTTCAGGACGAATCTCTGGATCGTTGTCAGGTTCTAGAAGACTGAAGACATCAGCTGTGGTTTCTTCTGGATGATCTAGCAGGAATTCAGGGCCTGTTAACCAAGAAGAATTTGCAAAGACACTTGCAGACACCGGCCTGGTGGCATGATCTGCAGGATTAATTTCAGATGGAACATAATGCCATTGTTTGGGCTTAGATGATTTCCTGTCTTCAACTGACATGGTTATTTTGTTGTCATCACTTGTAGTACAAAACACTGTGGTACCCGGATTGTCATCACAAAGGATAGGAGTAACATCAGTTATTTGGATGATGTCAGGAGGCTTCTCCCTTACTTCATGATGGCGAGAGCACTGTTTGAAGTGGGATGCATGTCCATTTTCTAATAAGTAAGTTTTGAAGGAGTGGATCTCAGATGACGTATGCATACTATTCAAGCTTACATCGCCCACTATCACCCAGCCTAGATCAAGTCTTTGTGCATAAGGGGCATTGTCAGGTCCATTGCACTGCTCGCGTACTTTATGTACTCTGAGAATGTCTCTTCCTAGCAGGACCAAGATTTCAGCATTCATGTCCATTGCCGGAATCTCATCAACAAGGTGCCTTAAGTGAGGATGGTGATAGGCAGCCTCTGGAGTAGGAATCTCTTACCTTTCGTCTGGTATCTGGTCACACTCAACTAATGTTGGTAGGGGTATGCCTTCGTTTCCTTTGATATGAGAGACCATGAATCCATTGGCCCTTCTGCCAAAGGCCTCTAAACGACCAGAGCAGGTTCTGAGAGTATACGGTGTTGCATGACCCTCTATGCCGAAGATCTCAAAGAATTTAGGCTTAACCAGGGATCTGTTGCTCTGTTCATCTATTATAGCATACATCCTAGCAACTTTCTCAGGTTGATCCTGTGGTTAAATCTTGACTAGACATACCTTGGCACAGCATTTGTAGTCTAAGTCTTCTCCACAGACTTCTGTGCATGCAGAGGAAACACTCGCTGTGACTGGAGCACGACTTTGGTGGAGCCAGTTAGCTGCTGTGGGTTGTCTGGAAGTGGAGTAGGATGCATAGCTGTAACGTGTCTTTCGCTACTGCATTCCGTGCACTTTATAACATCTTTACAGTCTTTAGCAAAGTGACCATAAGAAGCACAACACCTATAGCATACTCCAAGTTTCTGGAGAATCTCCCTGTGCTCTTGTAAAGTCTTTGCCCTAAGCCCACGACATTTCTTAAGAGGGTGAGGCTTCCTGTGAATAGGGCACTGACGATTAGGGTCTTTATCTTTCTCGTCCGAGTCACTCTGGTTTGCAGGAGAGGATACGGGTGATGAGATGTCTGTCCTTTTAACAGATATTGCTCTATTAAAGTCTCTACGTTTAGCTGCCATGTTATCATACCTTGATGATGTTGGTAAGGATGATGAAGCAGGCAAGTTGGGTTCACAGAAGCTGAAGCTGGGATCGTTTCTCATCCAGGCTTGATCGCTGATGTACCTGCAAAAGTATGAAAATGGAGGAAAGGATACGTTATAGTCTCTTTTGTATCTTGAGCCCTGTTGTGCCCATTTCTCTTGCAGGTTATATGGCAGTTTAGACACCACAGGATTGACACCATGAGCAGTGTCCAGAAAGCTTAGTCCAGGTAGACGTGGGTCTGTCTTTGCTAACTCTAGCTCCATGAGGAGGTCACTTAATTCTTGGAGCTTGCGATAGTCTTTGTTTCCTATTTTTGGGAAGTTTTGCATTCTCTTGAACAGAGCACTTTCTATGGCTTCAGAGCTACCATAGGCTTGCTCAAGTCTTGCCCATGCAGCAACAAGGCCTGCATCTGGGTGGTCAACATGTACTGTTCTCAGTCTTTTAACACAATCTGCAGATTCCGGCCCCAGCCACTTTATGAGCAAATCAAGTTCCTCCTTGGTTGTAAGGTCAAGATCAGCGGTAGCAGCCTTGAAGGTTGATCTCCAGGCCCTGTAGCTCTCTGGACAGTCGTCAAACCTTGAGAGGCTTGTGTTAATGAGCTCACGGCGTATCATGTATCTGGCAAAGTTAGTCAAGTCTGATTTCTCACTCTTTGGTGCCAAAGTAACTTGAGGAACCCCTTGGGTGTGAAAGTTCTTTGGTGAAGAGGGGTGAAGTTTACCAGGATAAAATTATGTTGCAAAAGCATTCAACTGTGGTGTAGTCTCTAAGGCTTCTGCTAGCTGTGGCTTGAGCTGCGGCTTGTCACTGGAAGTCACCTTATCTTCAGCGGGAGGTGATGCGGTTTGCTGCTTAGATGCACTTGTGTTGTGGATTTGAAGAGGCTCAGGCATTTGGTGCTGAGAGGTCTCTGTGTTGAGATTGAGAACGATGGTGTTAGTAGTAGGCACAGGAGATGACTCTGTATCGTTGCAAATATTATGCTTTAGCACGTATTTACTAGTGCGTTCAACTGGGTCTTCCAGATCTGCTGGGATATGGCAATCTGAATTAGTACTTTCTCCCATTGCTTGTTCAAGGACTTTCAGCCTTGCTAGGGCTGCTGCTTCTTTCCTTTCCATTTGCAAAACCTTTATTTGGGAATCCACCTTTGCTTGCTGGGCAGCCATTTGTGCTTCCATTTCTGCTTCCCTTCTGATAAAGGAGCTTTGCACTTTTTTTGATTCTGCATCAGCACGGGCCTCTATTAGCTTGTCGCTTAATGTTGAACTTCTGGAGCGAGAGGATCTAGAAGAACGTGCAGTGAGCTTAGTTGATGTGGATCTATGAGATCTGGTCTCCTGCAGTTGAGCAATGCGGAACTCTGCCTTTTCTTTAGCCATTTGCACTAAGAGATCTCTATGTTGGTCCAGTGCATCAGTCCTAGTCAGTTCTGCTGAAGAGTCCTCTATATTAAAGTCCTGTAAGAAGGCTGTGTATTTTGCAGACAGCCGCTGGTAGCGTTTATATGCAGCAGATAGGTGATCTATAGAGTCTCTCAATTTGGCTGGTTATTCATTAAAGTGTGACAAAACTGACATGCATTGTGAAATTCTGTCCCATAGGTCTGACAGATTGCTGGAGTACTCATCTCTAGTGAATTCATAGTTTTCTCTGAGTTTATGTGCCGGTTTTATTGTACGTTTGGGTCTTACACTCTGTTCAGCAATATCTGCAGGATCTGCTCCCTGTACGTCTGTGGGTTCAGAGGCATGATGTGTCTGCGTAGGTTCGGCTATAAAAGAGTGCTCAGAGCCTTGTCTAGACATTTTTTCAAGTTTTGCAAAAAATGATACTGTCTCTTTAAGAAGACAAACAGCAGCTTAGACAGGTGGGGTAACAGTTCAATGCAGAGAAACAGTTTTTAACATTCAGATGAAGTGCAGTAAACTTGTGCGACATGTGCTTTCACAAGATGGCGGATGGCCCTGAGCTTGATTGCGGATTAAACACACACATATACATAGCAGGCTGTAGGAATTCTATACATCTTTTGACTATTCTGACTCAGATAGTTGTAATAATGATCTATCCCTTGCTGAGACCTCTATGCCTGGCCCTGTATAAGAAGATACAATCACTGCAGACAATCCTTGTCAGATAGCTGAACTCACCAATACCTTGTTCATCCACAAAGTTGCTTTATTCTGAATATCAGGTTACAGCAGATAATGAATACGGCAGATGAATGAATGGTTAAAGTATTTTACGGTCAAAAGATGATACTGATCGAAGCTTGCAATGTATTAACATGAGTGCTTGTTACATGAGGCTGTTAGCTGCAGCCATGACACAGGAAAACATCATAAAACTACAAGGGCGGAGTAATACACAAAAAGGAAATGCATAATAAGGTCAGAGGTAAGATACTGTAAAGAACAGGAGCATTACCAAAAAGTGTCAGTAGATGGCAGTACAGAACAAACACAGGGAAGCCTAGAAAACAATGGCATAAAAATATATGATTTCTTAACTATAACAACATGAACATAACAGAGGCTATGTAATATTCTATGCCTCATTGAGGCAGCACAAAAGTATTGGACACCCTAAAGGGATGTCAGCCGCATTAAATATTCTCTGGTAATTATTCTTTACCCTGGATTCATAATACCAAATTATGCACTAATCCTAGTATGGTCCCACAATATTAATAGCGAACCCTGTGTTATCAATAGTGCTCCACTTGAAATCTGGGCCTACAAGTGTTATCCTTATCAAATACATAACAACTCAAATATAGTACATGGCATAAATGGACTCAGTTATTGTATTGGGCCAAATTCTTTATTTTTGTCCCAGCTGTGTTTATCTATCACTTTAATTGCTGTTCACCTGTCCACCCCTGCTACGTGAGCTAGATTTTTGGTAGGCTTTCTAGGGCAGGAGTTAATATAAAGAAGGAGGAGTGTATTCATGAGTATATCTATCTATATATCTAGCTATCTATCATCTATCACTCTATACACATTCCTATACATAATTAACATTATTTTGGTTAAGTGTTTTTACTTTTGGGTTTTTAAAGTAATGTTATAAAAGTAATGTGCAATATCCATGTACAGATACTTAAAATCATTAAAGTGCATCATATTTTTTAGTAAATTCAAGCTGATCACTTACAGAACCTTAACCCCTTAACGACAAATGACGTATAGGGTACGTACTGCAAAAAAATACAGTTAACGACCGAGGATGTACCCCGTATGTCCTCGGCTAAACTGAGCGCCGGAAGCGATCGAGATCGCTTCCAGTCGCTCTAACAATATTGCAGCAATGCTTCGATGTCAAGGCATCCTGCAATACTGTTCCTGACTGCCGGGACCGGATTGATCACTCCCCACAAGTGATCACTTCCGGTTTTGCTCCACGTGGAGCCCGGCAGTCTAGCAGAGCATCAGAACCAATCGGAAAGGCTTCCGATGCTCTGCTTTTGTGCTAAGTGCCTCGGTGGGTCGAGGCACTTAGTATTAAAAAAATAATAATAAAAAAAAAGTGTTTTAACATATAAAATTAAAGCCCCATATAGCCCCCCTCCCTCTGGGGGTGTCCCTAGCCTGCCTCATCATAGGGGCAAGCTAGGGTCAGCCAATCTGAGCCTTCCACAAAAAAAAATATATAATAAAATATCCCATTTGTCTGATCATGTCAATATTTGTAAATATTGACTCTGATCAGTGTGGATCTCCCTCCCTCTCCTCACTTGCGTTTTTGTTGGAGAGAGAGAGAGAGAGAGAGAGAGAGACCTGTGTTTAGGAGAGAGAGCTTTATTTCATTTATTTGTTAAAAACTGAGAGACCTAAAGGCTATTTTCAGAGCCATTAACCCCTAGCTTGCCAGTGTTCATTATAAATCACTGGCAGTAGCATAGCTGCACTTTTTTGCTGTCTGTGCATTTTCTTTCAGGGTTGATTTTTTTGTTGTAATTTTTTGAGAGACCCAAAGGCTCTTTTCAGAGCTATTTAGCTAATTTAATTTTCAGAGCTATTAACCCCTAGCTTCCCAGTGATCACTATAACTCACTGGCAGTAGCATAGCTGTACTTTTTTGCTGTCTGTGCAATTTTTAGGGGTTATTTTTTTTTGTTGTAATTTTTTTGAGCAACCCAAAGGCTCTTTTTAGAGCCATTTGGTTAATTAAGTTAATTTAAATTTCAATTTTGTGTGGATTTTTTTTTCTGTGACAAATACAATAATGTCACAGAAAACATATAGTGCTGAGAAGGCATATGCCATCCTTGCATCAGAGTCAAATGCCTCTATGTCTGACTCAGACCCCTTCCATATGCTCAGATACATCATTAGATGCAGTCTCAACTGATAGTGATGTATCTGTGGCTGCTAGCCCCCCTGCCAGAAGGAGGCGTGTTGCTGTCATTGCTGCTGAAGAGTGGGTAACGCCTCATCTCCAGAGGAGAGATATCCCACCCTTCACAGCAAATCCTGGCATCAGTATAGATGTTTAGCCCCCAACAGTTTCTGGAGGTGTTTCTGGGCAATGATGTATTGGGGAACATTGTTTCCCAAACTAATTTATATGCCCATCAGTTCCGTGCTGCAAAGCCTGAAACATATTTGGCAAAGCAGCAATGGGCCCCCATCACTGTGCCAGAATTTAAAAATTCTGGGCATTGACTATGCTGATGGGCATCATAAAGAAACCCTCCTGTGATATCCCTTTAAGACTTTCTGACTATCAGCACTTCCTCCTATTTAAGGAAGTGCTTTTCCATTACTCAGTGCCTGAAAATTAAAGTGGATTCTCTCATCCTGTGTTACTGCTCTTTCCAAGCAGTATACTTTTCCCTTTCAGGTCTTAAGTATTTTATTTTTTGAAGGCTGTTTGTGTCTCAAAGTTTGCTGCACTTCTTTCCTGATTCTTTTGGACTGATACTTCTAATCATATCCCTACGCTACCGGAACTCTATCACACGCGGCTGAAGCCGCACTCACACAAGCTGCTACCGGAACGCCGCTCTCTACTAATCTCCGGTTTAGCACTTACTCTGCTGTTATTACCGCTCTCCACGCTACACCATCGCTTCTGGGGAAATCTGGTCTTGTCACCACGCTGGTTTGGGTATCGTATTGTATACAAATCATAAGGTTTCCAAATATAACGCTAAGTGTCTTTACTTACCTGAGGTGTATTACACTGAATTAACCTCCTCCTTGCTGGTCAATATTGCGTGTGTGTTGGAACATTGTATATATATTTTAGAGTGTTTGTGTGAGTGCGTGAAACTTAAGGAAAGATATTTGAACATTACTTTATCTAGAGTTGAACTCTATCACTTCGTTTCTTATCCTGAATATAAAGGATTTTTTCTCATTTTTTCTTTTTCGATAATATTAAGGAATCATTGCTTATATTATAGAGGCTTAATAAGTTTCTCTCATAAGATTTATTATTATCATTCATAGAGCTTTAAACCATACTTTTCACTTCAATTACTAAAAGTAAATGCTCACCTTGTACATGCTAGTAGAACAAGTTATATTTACTTGCTGTTTACAAGAATAGAGCTACATTCCATTTATTTTATTTTTTATTATTTTTCTCTGAAGTTTGGTGAGACAAAATTATCACACCTCCATTCGCTCCTACTGGAGCAGTAGCCCCATGTGCTCTACCCCCATTTTCTCCCAGAATATGTTGAGGAAGAGGTATGAAATGATTCTACATTATACATGCTGTATAAAATCTGCCCTCTGATTACCCACTTTGCTGCCATGTTTGCAGAGGCTTATACACACCTGGAAGGAATATATGTGTTGATGAATCCCTGATGAAGTATAAGGGAAGGCTGTGATTCAATCAGTATATGCCTTCCAAGCTCTTTAGGTATGGGGTAAATGTGTATAAGCACTGTGAGAGCGAGACTGGGTATACTCAGGCCTTCCAGGTTTATGAGAGAAAGGATAACCACCTTGACCCTCCAGGTTGCCCAGAACATATAGGAACCACTGGCAAGATTGTCTGGGACTTGATATTACCCCTAATGAACAAAGTTTATCACTTGTACTTAGACCATTTTTATACAAGTGTCCTTTTGTTCAAGCTACTGTATTGTTTTGATACAGTAGCTTGCGGTACAATTAAAAAGAACTGTACAGGTTTCCAAGGAAAACTTGCACGCACCCGGCTACGAAGGGGGGAGACCTCAGCTTTGCACCAAGAGGAGCTGTTGGCACTTAAGTTCAGAGACAAGGAGGATGTATACCTTCTTACCACCATCCACACAGAGAGGACGCTGGCGGTCTCTGTACGTGGCAGAGCTGAGATCATAAGGAAGCCAGTGTGCATCAAGTCTTATAACCAGCATATGAGTGGGGTTGATCTGGCAGATCAACTGCTGCAGCACTACCTAATTATGCGGAAGACAAGGGCCTGGTACAAAAGATTGCAATTTACCTAACGCAGATTGCAACCCACAATGCTTTTTGTGTTCAAAAAAGTAAACCCCGGAATGAAACAGACTTTTTAAAAGTTTCAGCTCCAGATCATTTCAGGGATTTTGTACTAAGATGCACCTGCTCCCCGGGCGGTGATGGGGGACAGCAGAGTTGGGGGCTACCTATTTTATTTTTAAAATGCCCCCTACTGCCGCAAAGCAGAAACCTCAAAAAAATGCAGAGTCTGTACCAAGAGGGGGCAGAGAAGGGACACCATATCTCACTGTCCTGATTGCCCTGGACAGCCTGGACTCTACATTGGGGACTGCTTCAAGTGGTACCATACAATGGTCCATTTTAAAAAAACATAACTAATTTTGCTGTTATTCTATTTTTGGTTATGTTTACTGTTAGATTTCTTTTTTGGTTGTTTTATTTTTTTACTTTTACTGTGCCAGATTTTACATTTCACTACTCTATTTTTGATAAGTTCTAAAATTGTGGTTGTTTTTTTTTTTTTTTACCAAAACCCCTGTCAAACCTATGCATGGGGGGCATAGGTGTACTCAGGGTGCCTTGCAGAAAACAACCTGGAGTGTTTTTTTGCAAGAACTTACAACAGTCTCTCATAAATTATAGTCAAAAAGCAATGTGTGTGTAAAAATGAAAATTGAAAAATTACCGCCATACACTTTCTCCAATTTTTTTTGGCTAAAACGTTGCATCAAAGCCATCAAAGCACACCAAATACAATACCTTGGGGTGTCAATATTTAAAAAAATATACACTTTCATGGCAATAAATAAAAATGGGGTATGCGATAGGCTCCAAACTAATGATTTGCCTATTAGAAGAAATACTCTCACTTTTAATAACTAAAATTACAAGTCATAAAATTGTAACAGAACCTTCCCGAAATCCTTGCAAACCTATGCATGGGGGGGGGGGGGGGGGGGGGCATAGGTGTACTCAGGAGGTCTTGTAGAAAACAACCTGGAGTGTTTTTTTGCAATAACTTACAACAGTCTCTCCTAAATCATAGTCAAAAAGATCTGTGTGTAAAAATGAAAATTTAAAATTACCACCATACACTTTCTCCAATTTTTTTTCCGCTAAAATGGTTGCATCAAAGGTATCAAAGCACACCATATACAATACCTTGGGGTGTCAACATTTCAAAAATATACACTTTCATGGCAATAAATAAAAATGGTGTATGTTATAGGCCCCAAACTAAAGATAGGCCTATCAAAAGAAATACTCTCACTTTTAACTAAATCTACAAGTCAAAAAATGTAACAGAACCTTCCCAAAATCCTGGCAAACCTATGCATGGGGGGCATAGGTGTACTTAGGAGGTCTTGCAGAAAACAAATCCTGGAGTGTTTTTTTTTTTTGCAATAACTTACAACAGGCTCTCCTAAATCATAGCCAAAAGCAATGTGTGTGTAAAAATGAAATAATACCACCACACACTTTCTCCAATTTTGTTGGCTAAAACAGTTGCATCAAAGGCATCAAAACACCCCATATACAATACCTTGGGGTCTCAACTTCTGAAATATATGCACGTTTATGGCAAGCAAATAAATTGGAGTATGTAAAAAAGCCCCCCAAAAGAAGATAGTCAAAGAAGATATGTTAAATTTGAAAATATCACAAACACATGTCAGAAGTCTGGCATTGCAAACCCCAACCAAGCCAACAAACCTATGCATAGTTGATATCACTGTATTCAGGAGATCTTGCTGAACAAATATTGGGGTTTTCTTTGGCAGTAATACATAACAGGAACTGAGAATACATGCCTAAAATACAATTTGTGTGAAAAATAACACAAAAAAATGACTACCCAAAAGTTTGACAAAGACTGGTGGTTGAATAAGTGAAGCTTCAAACATGACCCAAAAAAGGACATGAGTGGATAATGACAGATGTGAAAATTCCAAGTTCGAAAACTGGAATGCGCCCCCTAAAATTAAGGCCTTTTAGCCCCCTGAGAAACCAACAGACCTATTCATGGGTGGTATCACTGTACTCAGGAGATGTTGTTGAACACATATTAAGGTGTTTTTTGCAGTAACACATAACAGGAACTAAGAAACCATGCCTAAATTACAATGTGTGTGACAAATAACACAAAATAATGACTACCCAAAAGTTTGAAAAAGACTGGTGGTTGAATTAGTGCATGGAAAGTGTTAAAATACCTGCATTTCAAATACCCTAGAGTGTCTACTTTTCAAAAATATATGGTTTGATGGGGGTAAATTACATTGGCCGGCTTCAGAAATGACCTAAATAGGACATGGGTGCATGATGACAAATGTGAAAATTCCAAGTTGGAAAACTGTAATGCGCCCCCTTAAAATAAGGCCTTTTAGCCCCCTGAGAACCCAACAAACCTATTCATGGGTGGTATCAATGTACTCAGGAGATGTTGTTGAACACATATTGAGGTGTTTTTTTGCAGTAACACATAACAGTAACTAAGAATCCATGCCTAAAGTAGAACGTGTGTAAAAAATAACACAAAATAATGACTACCCAAAAGTTTGACAAAGACTGGTGCTATAATTATTGCATGGAAAGTGTTAAAATACCTGCATTTCAAATACCCTAAGGTGTCTACTTTTCAAAAATATATGGTTTGATGGGGGTAAATTGCATTGGCTAGCTTCAGAAATTTCCCAAATAGGACATGGGTACATGATGACAGATGTGAAAATTCCAAGTTGGAAAACTGGAATGTGCCCCCCTAAAAATAAGGCATTTTAGCCCCCTGAGAACCCAACAAACCTATTCATGGGTGGTATCACTGTACTCAGGAGATATTGTTGAACACATATTGAGGTGTTTTTTTTGCAGTAACACATAACAGGAACTAAGAATTCATGCCTAAAGTATAATGTGTGTGAAAAATAACACAAAAAAATACTACCCAAAAGTTTGACAAAGACTGGTGGTTAAATTAGTGCATGGAAAGTGTTAAAATACCTGCATTTCAAATACCCTAGGGTGTTTACTTTTCAAAAAATATATGGTTTGATGGGGTAAATTACATTGGCCGGCTTCAGAAATGATTCCAAATAGGACATGGGTGCATGATGACAGATGTGAAAGCCTTTTAACCCCCAGAGAACCAACACACCTATACATGGGTGGTATCACTGTACTCAGAAGAT